>NC_056727.1:494268343-494415843 GCF_019279795.1 Protopterus annectens
TGTGTACTAATTTTCATGCAGAATAGGTGTACACATCCCACTGCCCAACTACTTTTATGGTGTGATCTATTCAGCACCCTTTTACTTGTGAGATGCATTTTCTACAAAGGGTTAGTGTCAGCACCTTGTCACCCATTTCCTCTATTCAGCACCTTTTTACTTGTGAGATGTATTTTCTGCAAAGGGTTAGTGTCAGCACCCTGTCACCCATTTCCATCCAGTCTGCCCCTCTTCCTTCTTCTCCTCCCCTTACCAGCCCTCTGACACCAGGACTACTATTATACTTTTAGTCTGGCATCATGGATGACCATTTCCAACTTCATATATCTTCTGAGCATATTTGTAGCCTTAAAATATGCAGCAAAAGGGTTGTGATTATAACAACATGTGACCTAATGGTGCCTAATAGGGTTTTGCTTTTACCAGAAAAAGCTATACAACTAGCAAGCCACATAGATATAGTCTGTTTGGTCATATGTAGGCTTGTATTCATTGCATATGTAAAAAAAATGGATCTTAATTCTTTATCCCTACTATCTACTTAGTTTCTTAGTAATCTATGCACATCCAAGATGTGCAACTATCCTTCCTGGTTTGTTTATATTTAGTAAAACATAACTGATTCACTTCAGGTGAAATAACCATAGGCAAGAATGATTAACCTAATTCAGGGCCAGCAATAGATGAGTGGAACTTGGCACAGAATCAATTCACATTAATAACCTTGGCTTCTGGAAGAGAACTTTAATGCCCACCAAAGAAGGTGATTTGAAGTGAGGCTATATTTGCTTTTTCTGTTGTCTAGTGTAAATCCAGTACAAGAGAAGACAGATGATGAGAAAGCCTTAAGTACAGGAGTTCCTTCACAAAAAAAAAAAAAAAACTTTGACTGCAGAGTTGTTGGAGGTCTAAGGAACAAAAGAGGTACAAGTGCAAATATCAGATAGATGTACCAGGTTAGATGGAAACACATACCCTTTCTGTTACACATGATTCTTCTCAGCCAGCAGTGTTTGGATCGTACATTATTTTGTAATCATAGATGGCTGAATTGCCAAAAATGAAAATAATTTCCTAGTTAGCTATATATGACCTGACAGTCAGAGGTCTTTTGACTTTTTTTAAACTGCATCACTTCAGTAGAAGATGATGAATTGTTAGAAATCAAATATCTGTCACTTAAATGTGAAGACTGCAGGGGATCTTAAGGCTTGGATGGCATACTGACAACTCTTGTTGAGTTAATAATACATACATGCATACATACATACATACATACATGCATACATACATACATACATGCATACATGCATACATACATACATGCATACATACATACATACAAATGTTTCAAGCACGGGCATTAATGCCCTTCTAGCTTGCCAATATACCAAAACACTTGATCCCATAATAAGTCTCCAGGCTGTTCTTAAAAATATGTAAACTAGTACTTGCTTTAATATCATTTAGTAGTCCGTTCCATCCATCAGCTGTTCTCTGAGAACCACTGAGTACACTTCTCATTTCTGTAGAATCTCCTACACAGGTTGTCTAATGTTTCTCTAGTACTTTTTGATAACCTCAAACATTCCCAGAGGTAGTTGTCTCTGAATGCTGTATATACCCAAATAAGATCTCCACGTAGATATCTATAAGAGACACTGTACAAGTTCAGATATTTTAGTCTTTCATAATAACTTAAATTTTCACATCCATGGATGCCCTTGGTATATTTCCACAAGACTGTGGTGGTGGTGCTGCGGTAGCATTGTCGCCTCACAGTAAGACATTGTCCTGTTCGATTCTCAGCTAGAGCGTCTTCTGTGTGGAGACATGCGTGAATGGGCGTATCTTCGTTGAAGGTTGTGCGTCAGAGCCGGCAACTTGGCACATAAAAATCTACTGCCAATCATTAGTGGACCGGAGTTCAGCTGTGGCGACCCCTAACCAGGAAAAGCCGAAAGACACAACAACAACAACAACAACTCTTTCCAGTTTACTCATGCTTGTTTTCTTATAGAGTTTCCATAGAGTTATTCCATACTCAAGTTTGGGTCTAATGTAACTAACAAACAATGACTTCATCATTTTTGATTTCCTAAACATTATAAATCTTTTTATACAACCTATAGCTCTAGAACTTCTTCTTCTTCTTCTTCTTCTTTTGGCTTTTTCCCGGTTAAGGGTCGCCACAGCAGATCACCTGTCTGCTCATGATTGGCAGTGGAGTTTTACAGTGTCGAGTTGCCAGCTTGGCACCCAACCTTCCACAGAAGGCATACACAGGCACACACTCATGTATAGTTCTATAACTATCCTTAACCAATTGGTTGATATGATTAGAAAAACTCATAGCTGGATCTACCCATATACCCAGGTCCTTAAATGAGTCTACAGTTTCAATCACTGTGTGCTGTATTAAATATTCATAGGTTCATAGGTTCATAGGTGTGTACTAGGCTAATGGCCCTGGAGCCATTACAAGTCTAGCACATAGAAATGCCCTGGCATTGTGCTGCCCGACGTTAGTTCCCAGTGGTTCTATCAAGTAGAGCCAATGGAGTGATCCCCGGGGTGAACTTTCTATTTCCCATCCACTCATCAAGATTTCTCTTGAAGAGGGCCAGTGAGATGCTCTGCTTGACATGTATGGGAAGTCTATTCCAGAGCATGGGCTGTCTCTGGGTTATGAACCTGTCCATCCAGCATGTTCTGTTGATTGTGGTAATGAGATTGAGGTTTCTGGAGCATGTGGTGCTCAGGGATTGGGATTTCTTTAGATGTAGCATTTCTAACAGACCTGGGTCAGACATGGCTTTGTAAGTCAAGCAGAGATCGCCTCTTAATAGACGATATGAGACAGAGAATAGCTGGTGTTTTTTTAGTCTGTCCATGTAGGAGATGTGTTTAAGGCCTAGGATCCTCTTTGTGAGGTATTTTTGTGGTGTCTCCAGCTGTTGCAGGTGTCTAGTGAAGTACATGCCAAATGGGGCATTATACTCTATTATACCATGACCCCCCATTAATATTCCAAAACGTGCATGCTGATTGGCCAGCGTGCACATTGTAAATCGACTTATACTAATGGAAAAAGGTCCGGTCGCCCGGACTTTTTCCATTAGTATAAGTCTCTTTTAAAACACTGTCTCGCTATGTTAAAAGAGTTTAACATAGCGACACAGGTTTAAAAAAAGCAACGGAGATCTCCGTTGCTTTTTTTAAAGCTGTCTCGCTATGTTAAACTCCTTTAACATAGCGACACAGTGTGTAAAAAGCAATGGAGATCTTGCTTTCTTCGTTGCTTTTTTTTAAAGCTGTCTCGCTATGTTAAACTCCTTTAACATAGCAACACAGTGTGTAAAAAGCAACAGAGATCTTGCTTTCTCCGTTGCTTTTTTTTTAAACCTGTCTCGCTATGTTAAATGGGTTTAACATAGCGAGACAGCTTTAAAATAAGCAACGGACATCACCCATTTAACATAGCGAAACAGTAAAAAGCAACGGAGATCTTGCTTTCTCTGTTGCTTTTGGCCACAGCTCTGATGTACTGCGTAGGCATGTGCAGTACATCAGAACTGCCACGGATGTCAGACAGCTGTGGAAGGGCAGCAAAGAGGCATTATACAATGCCATTATTTAAGAAAAGTAATTATTTCTTTTCTTAAATAATGTCATAGTATAATAGCAATAACCCACGCCTGGGTGTGGGTAATCTGGGATTTACCCATGGTTGTCTTTGTTTGATCCCTTGGGCTTCACCCTCGGGACCAAACCACGCCAACCGTGGGTAAATCCCGCATTACCCACACCCAGGCATGGGTTATTGCTATATGATTGGTCTAATGAGGGAAGAGTAGAGAGAAATGATGACCTCTTTCTTCTTGGATGCAAAAGTCTTGGTAATGAGGTGTGCCACATAGAAGGACTTTCTGACCACAGTGGCAATGTGGTGGTCAAAGGAGAGGTTGCTGTCAACCTGTGTTCCCAGATCTCTTATAATGCCTTCAGTGTTCAGTGGGCTCCCATCGATGTGGTAATTAGTGGGAACTGAATTTTTCCCAAAGGGGATGACGATGCATTTTTTGGCATTAAGCTTAAGGTCATGGTTTTGACACCAGTCATTGGTCTCAGTGAGGCCTTTCTGTAGGATGTCTGCATCACTTGGTGAGTTAATAATGGCTCCCAGTTTGCAGTCATCTACGAACTTGGTCAGCCAGAGTTCCTCCATGTTGGCCTGGACTTCTGAGAAGTAGATGCCAAACAGGAGAGGACCCAGGACTGATCCCTGTGGGACTCCACTCATGACCGGTTGGCAGTCTGACTTGGAGTCCACTACTTTCACACTGTGGGTTCTATCTGTGAGCCAATTTGCAACCCACCTAATGATATAGGGGTTGATGCCTAGTTTGGTGAGTTCATCAATAATTCCTGAGTGAGGAATGCTATCAAAGGCCTTGGCCAGATCGAGATAGGCTGTATGTTGCCTTACCTTCATCCACAGCTCTAGTGACTGACTCAAAGAAGTCAACCAGGTTCAGCGGGCATGATCTACCTTTCACAAAACCAAATTGCATGGGATCTAGAGTTTGGAAATTCCTTATATCCTTATTAATTAGGTCCATGATGATGTGCTCCATTGCCTTACATATCAGACTTGTCAGGCTAATGGGGTGATAATTTCCAGGGTCTGTAATTGCTCCTCCTTTATGGAGAGAGATGACTGTAGCAGTGCACCATTTGATAAGGAAAAAGCATGAGGTGAGGCTGTGAGTGAACAGGGCACACAGATGTGGCACCAGTTCTTTTTGTAATTCATGTAGAACACAGCCAGGGATACTGTTGGGTCACATGGAAGCTGTATTCCTGGCCTTGGACAATGCAGCTTTAACCTGTGCTGCAGTAATGCTGGGTGCCTGGCATTCTTCCGGTATTGAGATTGGTCCTTTAGGGTGGAGAGAGGAGTAATGTTGGCACTAAAATCTGTTAGCCAGTATGTTGGCAATATCTGTTGGCTCAGTATAGGAGGTACCATTGTGCAGTAACTCAGATTAAATCTGGGTATTGCTGTGGAGATTCTTGATATAACTATAGAAGGCTTTGTGGTTGTTTTTAGTGTCTGCCACAATTCTGCCTTCATAGCTGGCTTTGGAGGTTTTGATGAGGATCTCAATTTTTTGTTGAGGCTAATAAAGTAATTTTTCCAGTCTTGGGACGTCACCTTTTTCTGCAACAGTTTCTTCCTTCTGTTGTACAGTTTATTAATGGCAGGGGATCACCAGTTTGGCTTCCTGTTTTTGGAGGAGAGCGTCTTGGTTCTGTTGGGTATGGCTAGTTCCATGAATTTCAGGTTGCTTAGAAATGTGGAGTGAGAGTCGTGGGACATGGTTGGGGACCTATAGCAGGCTACGACCTGAATTGCCATCTTACCCAATGTTGGTTGTACCTGGAGTATCTCAGTTGCGTTACGCTGTGCTTCTAGTCTGGAGGTGTGCATATCCTTTACGAATAAGGAGACACCACTGCCTTTGGAGCTTCGGTCCATGTTCTGGGGCCGAAAGGTGTGGAATGAGTTATAGCCTGGTACTGCAGGTATGCTTTCTGCTGCTTTAAACCAGGTCTCCATTACAGCACAAATGTCAATGTTCTCCATTTTCAGTGGTGCTTCAAGTGAGTGCATGTTAAGATTTAGACTTCTAGCATTGAGCAGCATGACCCTCAGATTGCATTTATTTATAGCTGTTGTGATGGTAATTTGGTCTTAGGGAACACTGCCTGAAAAAGGCACTATAGGGGTGGCAAGAGCCTTAGCCAGTACCCAGAAACCCAGGGGTAACAGATGCAGGCCATCTCTGGCATAGCATTGATTTCTGTCAGTCATGTCATCCGAAGCAGACAGATACTGGATGCCCTTAGAATGACACCAGAAACTTAGCCAGTTGTTGAAGTCAATCATTTTCTGTTTGTACTGCAGTATCATTCTGGGCGATGGTAGGATGCTGCTCAGGGCTAGGGTCCTACCTGCCTGGGCCACATAATCTGAGAGCTCCACCATGTCTCTTTTCATGTAGTCCAGGGAGGTGTGTCTCAGGCCATTCACATCCACATGGACAATGACAGAGTCATACTTGTACTTTTTGTGGAGTGACCTGAGTGCTTGTGTTATGTGTCGGATTCTGGCACCTGATAGAGAGCTGACTATTACTTTCTCCTTATTCAACCTAGTGAATGGGACATCAGTGTGCCTCACTATTGAGTCACCTATGATTATTGTATTGGGCAAGCTGTTTTGCCTTAGGGGCTTAAGTTGAGGGGCACACTGTGTAGATGAGTTATGCGTCTTGTGGTTTGTGCTGTGTTGTGGCAGTCGAGTGTGTTTCTGCCTTGGAGGTCTCTGCTGTTTGGGTAGATTTCTATTGAGAGCCTCTGTGAAGGTGAGTGTGTGGTTTGTATTTTTATGTGAGGAGTGTGATTGTGGGTGTTCTGGAGAGCTATGTGTTCCATGTGGTGTGGTGCAGGTATTGACCTTCTCATCTTGACCAGCTATTCCAGTCTTGCCTGGAGAGTGCATGGCTTCCAATATGGAGATATAAGTACATCTCTCGCAAGTCTGAGTGATGGGAGGTAAGAGGAGAGGATTGTCTGTGTACATGAGGCAGTTGCTACACTGCCTCAGAATGCCCAAATTCACCAGGTTAATAGGAGAAAGCACAGGAAACTGACTATTAGACATGCCAGGAGGGATGGTCATCATTACTAAGTACTGGAGCTGTTTCCTTATAGGATGTCTAGTGATGATAGCATTTATGTGTGCTACAATAATTGCTACAAAAAGCCTGATGAAGTGCTAGGTAAGTAGATAATTAAAGTGCAAGAGAGAATAGATTTAGCAAGATCTAAGAGAAAATTTGAAGACCAGACTTTCTGGCACCAGTAATATACTTTAAATGCAGTGCAAGCTAGCAGACTTGAGTGTGTAACAATATTAAAGCAAATACAGTTAAAATAAATGCAGTTAAATGAAAAAATGACTTAAGTGCAGAAAGCAGTATAATTAGAAAAAATTAAAATGGAGGCACGTAAAGTCTTTTTCTCTGTTCACCTTTCAATTTATGTCTCCCAAATCTCATATGGTTATTGTTTGATGTATTTAACAGCATATTATTTTCCTGTGCCCAAATGGTCAATTTAGTCAAGTTATTTTGCAGACATGCCTTTAATTTTCCTTATCTGTAACACATGTAATCAGTTTACCCAATTTCAGGTCATCTGCATATAGACAGTAGAGCACATCAGATGAAAAAGTTAGGTCTGAAAGATACAATCTAAACAAGTAAGGGCCTAGGACAGAGCCCTGTGGGACACTCTGACAGTAATAATTGTTTAGCAGAGGAAAAGACTCTAGCAGGTACAAATGGTAAACATTGTGTGAGTACTGTTGTATTGACCCTTTGGGATATGTGAGAATTAAGTCTGTTAAATCTGTCTTGTCTCTCAGAAATACTTTTGGGATAAGAAGAAATAATGGAGAAGCTTAAAATATATTTTGAGCTCAATGGAATAAGAATTCAAACTAAAGGCTGACGGCAAAGGGAGAAAATCTTTGAAATTTTAGCATAATTTTCTGTTAAAAATAGGACTACATGAGGTGTTTCTCTAGAGGGATGTTGTGCATAGGGACACTAATCTAGTTGTCATTTGTGAATCACTCGAGTATCACATTCATTGAGTCTGAGAAAGAACTTGGCTTCACGTTGCAGTGGAGTGAAGCTCTGAATACAACCCAAACAAACACAATTTCATTAACAGCTGGGACACTGGAGGAGCCTGATGGTGGTGGAGGATGGGCATGCAAACTGGCCACCTGCTGGAGGCTAGCTATACTAACAGTACATGGGTTACAGCAGTAGATGTGTGATGTGGTAGGACAGAAACACAAAGCAGATGTAGTTGAAACTTTTCATGTTTTGTAGTTTGCACATACAGGGGCCAGATTAAAGTAGGATATCCTGCTGGTCAGTAGAAAAACTGGGCAGCTGAAACATGGCAAACATCTCTGATTGACTACCTGGATGATGGCCTGAAGTGATGGGTTCCGAAGCTTTGGAGCAATGAATAGATTGACTTTCTTATGTCCTTAGTGGCGAGCAAATTGGTCCTATGGCTATAGGTAGGCTGATAGCTAACAGACAGATGGGGCAAAAAGGAATTCCTGAAAAGGAGTCTGCCAAATCATTCCTCTGGTCAATAGGTAAACTGCCTGAAAGGTAATACTGTTATCTACAACCCACTCCAAAACATACAGTTTCTGTCTGAAAAGTCACTCTTTTGTTTATTAGTATATCACTTAAATATTATATGTCCTCTGTTTATTTGTAGGGTGTCAGCTGGGATATAGGGTCATAGGTTCATAGGTTGGTACTAGGCTATCAGCCCTAAGGCTTATACAAGCCTAGCCATAACAATTCCCTGGCTATTTCTTCACACAGTATTTACTTCCCTGGACTCCTGTCTAGCAGGGCGACTGACGTGATCCCCAGGGTGAATTTCCTATCTCCCATGCAATCATCAAGGTTCCTTTTGAAGGGGGCCAAAGAGGCGCTCTGCTTGACATGTATGGGCAGTCTATTCCAGAGTCTGGGGAGTCTCTGGGTCAGGAACCTATCCCTCCAGCATGTTTTGTTCCTTGTGATGACAAGGTTTAGATCCCTGGAGCATGTGTCTCTGAGGGATTGGGATTTCTTTAAGTGTAGCATGTCCAGCAGCTTTGGGTTTGACATGGCCTTGTATGTTAAGCAGAGATCGCCTCTGAGTAGACGATATGCGACAGTGTATAGATGGAGTTTTGTTTTAGACGGTCAGCATAGGTCATCTGCTTTAGGCCTTTGATTCTTTTAATGAGGTTTTTCTGTGGCCTTTCCAATTGTTGCAGATGTCATGAGAGGTACATATCAAATGGGGCGTTGTATTCTGTAATGTGTCTAATGAGGGATGAGAACAGTGGGACAATGACCTCCTTTTTTCTGGATGAAAAGCCCTTAGTGATGAGGTGTACCACATAGAAGGATTTCCTGACTGTTGTGGCGATGTGGTTATTGAAGGTGAGACCACTGTCCACCTGTGTCCCTAAGTCTCTTATCACACTTTTGGTGTTTAGTGTACTGCCACCTATGTGGTAATTCATGGGTACATGTTTTTTCCCAAAGGGGATAACTATACATTTCTTGCCATTGAGCTTGAGCCCATGGATCTGGCACCAAGCATCTGTTTCTGTAAGGCCCTTTTGTAGAATATCCACATCATTTGGGGATTCACTGATGGCTTCCAGTTTGTAGTCATTTGCGAACTTTGTTAGCCAGAGTCCCTTAGTGTTGGCCTGTACTTCAGAGAAGTAGATGCCAAACAAGAGTGGTCCCAGGACTGAACCCTAAGGTACTCCACTTGTCACTTCTCTGGAGCTGGATTTGGAGTTGGCTACTTTTACAGTGTGGGTTCTGTCAGTAAGCCAGTTGGCAACCCATCTTGAGACATAGGGATTAATGCCCAGCTTATTAAGTTTATCCATGATTCCAGAGTGGGGGATGGTGTCAAAGGCCTTGGCGAGGTCCAGATAGGCTTTATGGACCACCTTACCCTAGTGCACGACAAGATTGTCCCTTCACAAACCCAAACTGGGTGGGGTCCAGTGTTTGAAGGTTGCCAATTTACTTGTTTATAAGTTCCATGATAATAGGTTCCATGGCCTTGCAGATCAGGCTCGTCAGACTAATAGGGGCAATAGTTCCCGGAATCCAAGGTGGATCCCCCCTTGTGGAGTCGTATAACTGTAGCTGTGCACCACTCAGTTTGCACGAAGCCTGAGGTGAGGCTATGATTAAACATGATACTTAGGTGAGGTGCCAGTTCATTTTGTAGTTCATGTAGTACACATCCTGGGATGTCATCTGGTCCCATGGATGCTGTATTCTTAGCTTAGGAGAGTGCATTTTTTTACCTGTGTGGCCATTATTTCCGGAATTTGGCAATCTTTTGGTATTGAGATGGGCCCTTTAGGCGTGAGAGGGGGGTGAAGTTTGCACTGAATTGATCTGCCAGGATATTGGCAATATCCTTGGCATCAGTATATTTAATGCCATTCTGTTGTAGCTCAGAGCAGATCTGAGCATTGCCATTTAGATTCTTGACATAGTTATAGAATGTCTTGTGGTTGTCTTTGGAATCTTTTGCAATTTTATTTACGTAACTAGTTTTGGAGGATTTTATGAGGGATCTCGGCTTCTTACTGAGGCTGGTAGGGGAGTTTTTTGCATCCTGGGATTTTCCTCTTTTCTGAAACAGTTTCTTCCTTTTGTTGTAAAGTTTGTTTATGGCAGGGGACCACCAGATTGGCTTCCTTTTTTGGAGGAGAGCATCTTGGTTCTATTGGGGATGGTGAGGCAGAGAACTGTGAATGTAGAGCCCTGACTGCTATCTCTGGTGTATAGTCCAATAGTGAGGTCCTTGAGATGTCAGAAACTTAGATTGCTTCTTTTACGGTTTTGAAAGTTTATTAGCACTCTATCTACGTAATTCTCACATGAAATCAATGATTTTCCACAAATAATATTTTATTTAAAGTTTTCCAAAATTACAAAATAAGAAAAAGAAGAACAAAAACATCAGCATAGCTACAAATAACAGCAATAGGCTTTTTTAAGTAACAGCAGTAATAACCCAATAAACATTTACATATAGAAATAAAAATAAAAAATACAGTTTGTGGATCTACTTTACACTATTTTAGCAACTGAAAAGAATATCACACTTTCAAGAGATAAAACAGAAGAAATTTAGTTGAAGGAAGATCATGTTTAACATTCATTTGACAGAAGGTGAAAAATGAAGTAAGCAAAATGTAAAGATAGAAGTAAAATTCTAACAGGGCTTTTATTATGAAATAAATGTGCCAAATAAGTACATTTCATATATTTTCCCAACATTCTAACTAAATAAGGTTTTTTTTGAGGGGTGATTTAGGTATGAGTTAACAGACTTTAATATAGTTAATAACCATTTGTCAAAAATGTTCCCAGTTGATTAGTTTAAGGTATAACCAGTTTTTGGTAATACAAGATTTTGTAAGAATAAATATAGTAATTAAAAATCTAAGTTCTTTCTTATTCAGGTTACTTGTGGGATCTGAAGGATGGTAAACTGACAGGTTGAAATTAATGGTTTTATGAAACAATACTTAGCTAGTTATACTAGGTAATGAAATCTGAAGTCATACCCAGAAGGGATGATGTTATGTTGTCCCTATCTCATCTTTCTTCTTGTTGGTTGGGTTCGGAGCTGACCCTCGGCTCTGACTTGGCTGTATTCTAAAGCTCAAGAGCTTCCACTGGCTCAAGGCTAGACTCTATCCCATCATGCCTAGCACTAGTTACCCAGATCTCATTTGCCACTTGAAGCTTCGAGATTGCTGGATACTGGCTCAGGCTAAGTTTTTGAATTTTATTATTGTATTCTGTATTTAAATCTTTATGTTTCATCAGGATTCTTTCTGTAGTTTAGTAGTGTTTGTTTAGCATCCCTATCTCTGCTTTCTGGTTATTATTGCTGTTGTTTAGGCCGTTGGTTTTTTCTTCGGCCACTAAGAAGGAATTAGCAGAGGCTTCTACTTCTGTTCATCTGCCAAACAAAGTGTCCCGTATGATGGACAGGTACGGGAAGTGTGTCTTTTCTTCAGTGGCCTTTACTCTCAGGTCACTGAATTATCTATCCCATTTTACCCGTCTTCAGCGGGATCTCCTGTAAGAGCTAGGAGATACCCTACAGGATCCTACAGCTGCGGGAGCTGCAGATAAGACTGCTTCTCAGCTTGCGACCTTATCTTTGGTAGTCAACTCCTCCATGCGGCTTATCTCCTATGCAGCCAATGGAGTGAGCAGGGCTGCAGGCACAGGAGTCACCTTACGGAGACATTCCTGGATGTGCCTTTGTCAATTTGTGGAGCCTTTTAAGTCCTCCTTTACCAATACCCCCTTTGATGGCTCGTCATTCAGGCCTAAGGTAAAAGAGACTCTAACTAGGTGTGAGCAGGATAGCAAGACTCTCTCTGCCATGGGAGTACGTTTTTCCATGCTTTCTAGACCTTACCGTAAAGGTCAAAAGGGTAGAAAAATGTGGTTCTGGAAATCCCAGGGAACTTCACCTGAAGCATGAGGTGAACCCCCCCCCCCCCAGGACAGAGGGGGGAATAATAATGGGAGATGCCATCCACGTGGCAAAGGGGGTCCGCAGAGTCAGGGTGACAGAGATACATTCTCTGGGAGGCCCTTCCAGCGCTTCTGAAAGGGGGCCTGCCTGTCCACCTCTAGAGACAGTCAGGGGAAGATTGTCACTGTACCCAGAAGCCTGGCAAGATATCACAGAAGACACATGGGTATAGTTGATAATATCCAGGGGATACAGTATTCCTTTCTCCATGCCACCTCTTCCCCAAAAACAAAAATCCATCCCAGATGTGCCACCCAATCTGAGGGAAGAAGCAACTCTAGAAATTCAAAAGTTGCTAGGAAAAAGAGTCATCCAAGAAGTCCCCGCAGACCAAATTGAATCCAGAACTTACTCAAGGTTCTTTTTAGTACCAAAGAAAACAGAGGACTGGAGGCCCATTTTGGACCAAAGCAGACATAACAAGTCTGTGAAAAAGACAAAGTTCCGGATGGTGACACTGCAGTCCATACTTCCCTTTCTGGGAAAGGACAATTGGATGTGCTCCATCGATCTCTAGGATGGGTACTACCATATCAAGAATCAAGATGAACAGGTGATCCAGGAGATTCTTATGCTTCCGGCTAGGAGCCAGTCGCTACCAGTTCACAACTTCCCTCTTTGGCCTCACCACAGCCCCCAGGGTGTTTACCAAATGCATGGCAGTAGTCACGGGTCATCTGAGGCGTCTAGGATTCTGGGTGTTTCCATATCTGGATGACTGGCTCCTTACCACCACCACCACCAAGCATCGACTAACCAAAACAAGGGACACTACAATAAGCCTCTGCTCTCAGCTAGGCATCACTATAAACTATGAAAAGTCTGCCTTGTTGCCCAGTCAATATATTAAAATTTATAGGAGCAGATCTAAACACCAAAGACATGATAGCAAAATTGTCTCAGTAGAGGGTGTTGACCATTCGACACCAAGTTGCAACTCTAATTGGGAGGAAAAAGACTCAAGCAAGATTTGTTCTGAAAGTCCTGGGATCAATGGTGGCAGCTATAACTCTAGTTCCCTTGGTGCATTTCCACATGAGGTTATTGCAGTGGCTCCTCTTTTCTCAATGGTCCATGCAAGATCTACCCATATCCCACGAAATTCTCATCACGGAAACCTGCAAGAAGGACCTAAAATAGTGGCTTCAGTCCACCCAGACGATAGGCAGACCATTCGTCCTCCACCAAACAGTGGCCACAGTGACCACGGACGCTTCCCAGATAGGGTGGGGAGGCATTATCTGGGACAGACTGTTCACGGAACTTGGCAACAACACAGGTACTATTTGCACATAAATGTCCTTGAGATGATGATTACGATTCAGGCGGGCAACATGTCAGTGGTATGGTAGATTAACAAGCAAGGTGGAACCAGATCCTACCCCTTATGTCAAAAGGCCCTAAGAGTATGGCAATGGGTGATGTCCTCCCAATGCTTTCTGATTGTGAAGCACATCCCGGGGAAATTCAATGTGATAGCGGACAAGCTAAGCAGGGCTATAGTTATGCCTCATGAGTGGTCCCTGAAACAGGACATTGCGAACCAGATCTTTCGCAGGTGGGGCCAGCCTTGCTGTAATCTTTTTGCCACATCCATCAATGCCAAATGCAGCAGCTATTTTACCCTAGTCCCCTGACCAGGGCAATCGCCCAGGGATGCACTTGTTCATGATTGGCCCCGGGACTTCTGTATGCCTTTCCCCTGTTTCCTCTGATTCCAAAGGTTCTTCAGAAAGTAAAATCATTGGGTTGCAAGCTAATCCTCATTGCCCCCTACTGGCCTCATCAAATCTGGTTCCTGTTTCTATGGCCCCGTATTCTGGAGGAGCCTTGGATCCTGGACCCAGCTCAGGACCTGCTGATCCATCAGTCGGACACACTCCATCCTTCCTTACAGACCCTCAAGCTGACAGCTTGGTTCCTCCATTTCCCAGCTTAGCCAGGCTTCCTGACATCTCCCCGGCTGTACAACATATTCTCATCTCCTCTCACAAATCCTGGATGAGGAAACTGTATACTAGCAAATGGAAACGGTTTTCGTGTTGGGCTGTCAACAATAATATTGATCCTTTTACTGCATCCATTTCAAAGATACTAGAATTCCTGGCTGAAATTTTTAACCAAGCAGCAACTATCCGAGTTTAGTTGGCTGCTATTTCTAATTTCCATGTGGGAGAAATGGGTTCTAATGTTATGTCCCACAGGCTATGCAAAGCTTTTCTGAGGGGTACCATTCTTTTGAGTCCCCCAATAACAGAATCACTTCCTCCTTGGGATCTAAATTTAGTCCTAGCTGCCTTGATTCTCCCCCCATTCTAACCGGCTAGTTCTTGTGCTCTAAAACTTTTGACTTGGAAAACGATTTTCTTAATTGCCATTACCTCAGCCAGGAGGGTATAAGAATTACAAGCCCTTTTCATTCGTCCTCCTTATTTAATTTTCCACAAAGATAGGGTTTCTCTCAGGACCAACCCTTCCTTTCTACCAAAGGTTTGCTCAGAGTTCAATCTGAATCAATCGACAGAAGTACCAGTGTTCTTTCCGAACCATGGCAACAAGGCAGAGTATAAACTCCACCAACTGGATGTTCATAGACAATTACATTTCTGTTTGCACAGGACTCAGGAATTCAGACAATCTGACTAATTGTTTGTATCCTTTGCAGAAAACAAAAAGGGAACTTCAGTATAGAAAGTGACTTTATCAAAATGGATTTCAGATACCATTACTTACATCTATAACTCACAGAACAAACAACTACCAGGGAAAATTCGAGGACACTCAACCAGGGCTTTGTCTACCTCCACTGCCTTTCAGGCCAGACTGCCTTTAGACTCAATTTGTGTGGCAGCTATGTGGGTTAACCCCTATACCTTCATTACTCATTACAAAGTAGATGTGGCCTCCCAGAACAGGCATCCTTTGGTTCCACGGTTGTGAAGAGTATATTCCACTGTCACCCAAGAAGAAGGTGCTGGGGACGCGGTCCCAACCAACAAGAAGGAAGGTGAGATAGGGAGAGCATAACATAAAGAAGTCATGTACTCACCATAACATTCCATGTTTGTTGTCCTTGATCTCGCCTTCCTTCTTGCATCCCACCCTCCTTGCCCCTCCTGGAGGATCGAGAGGAGTTATCCATCTTTGGCTATAGAGGCCTTGATTCCCTTCCTGCCTTATGAGTTGGATAGAATAAGAATTTCTTCTAATGGCTTGATGGTTTTGTCTTATATATGTATGTATATACACATATGTATTTTGTTATACATGTCTATAGTTATATATCTGCACATTGTAGTGTAGTGTTATGGGTTATCACAAATGACATCTGGGTAACTAGCACTAGGCATGATGGGATAGGGTCTAGCCTCAAGCCAGTGGAAGCTCTCGAGCTTTAGAATATGGCCGAGTCAGAGCTGTGGGTTGGCTCCAAACCCAAAAAACAAGAAGGAAGACGAGATCAAGGACAACAGACATGGAACGTTATGGTGAGTACATAACTTCTTTTTTCTGCCACATCATTTTTTTCTTTGAAAAAGATGAAAGGGACGGTGGTATTTTTCTTTAAGGAAGAAGCACTGCCTTAAGTTTATTTGCAATAAATGTGGGTTGTCAGATGTGTTACAATAGACCACCATCTGAGGCCCTGCAGTGGTTGCGAGTGTGTAGGGCTGGTGTAAGTTCTGGAATCTCTGCCTTTCCTACCTCATGGACTAACCTGAACCACATTTTGTAAATCAGCAGTAAACACAGTAAACACAGCTGGAGCCGTAACATGCACAATTGTATCACCGAAGACTTTATTAACACAGAAAGAGGTAAATATTTTAAAACTGACTAAGCTGTGGTGGTGCAGCGATAGCGTTGTCACCTCACAGCAAGAGGTTCTCCCGTTTGATTCTCAGCTGGTGCACCTTCTGTGTGGAGTCTACATGTCCTCCCCACGGTCGAGTGGCATTCGAAAGACATGCATAGGGCATGCCTTCGTTGAAGGTTGGGCATCGAGCTGGCACCTCGGCATCGTAAAAATCTACTGCCAATCATTAGTGGACCGGAGTTCTGCTGTGGCGACCCCTAACCGGGAAAAGCCGAAAGAAGAAGAGGCTCTTTGAAAACTATAAAGTCCAGTTCAAGTGTCTTTGCCCCTGTGGACATACTTGCTTCCAGGAAGAAACAGTCCAAATCCACCATTCGATAAATAATTTAATTAGCTCAGGACATAAACAGCACAAATAGCAGAACAAAGCTTTGGAGTAAAAAACTCTTCTTCAGTGTTTGATAAAAGTGTCCTACCATAGCACAAGCATATATGCAGCAGCACAGCCAATCAAAGTACAAACTTAATAATAGCAGCAATTACATCCTTAAAGTGCCCCACATCTTATAAAAGTTTCCTTAAAACTGAGCCTCATTGAGGCTTATATTTTATCATGTCTATCTTTTAAAATAGGTTTTATACTATTATTCACATTCAAACCTGGCATGTGATCAGCTCTAAAATAATTAATCCATTTATATTTGGCCAACTCCGTTTTATTTTTTAAATCACCCCATTTTTATTTTTAAGCACTACTTGCAAAATTCTAAATTGGAATTTATGCTCAGCACCTACTGTTGCTACATGCTTAGCCAAAGCATTTGTAAGGACGTTTCTACGAATGTCAGAGCAATGAGCACTTATTCTCTCTTTTAGTTTTTTATTTATTTTTCCAATATAAAAACATTGGCAGCATACACAGTTAGCAAAATAAATCACATTTTCTGTGTTATATGTTCCAGCAGCTCTAAATTCAAACAGCTTTTGACTAATTGGATGTATAAAACATAAATCCATATTAATATCTGCACAATGTGCACAGTTATAACATGGTTTAGTGCCAAATTTATTAATGGATTTTTGTAACACATTATCTCTCCTTATATCCTTATAGCACAAATGTTGCTTTAAATTCTTTTCTCTTTTAAAAACAAAATTTGGTGTCTCACCTACTAGATCAACCACTTCTTGACTGGACGTAAGTATAGTCCAGTTCTTTTTAATTATTTGCTTAACAAGACCTGTGTGTCGATTATATTTCATCATATAGTTCAATTTATTCATAGTTCTATTTGGTTTGGCTATCTCCACCACAGCATTAGCAGCCTTGCCACTCAAATACGGTCTGGCTGTATCACTCCTTAACCCAGTAACTATTCCCTTCATTTGTTGTACTATACCTTTACTGGGTTCCTATTACCAGATTGAAAGACCGTAATCGCGAATACAAAAAGAGCGACATGGATTGCACGAAAGATGGAAACGCCAAATGACTAAAACAGCGAAAACTGAAATGTTGAAGTGTAATGGTTGGCCCGTCTGCGGTATAGCTACGTAAGGTAAGTGTGCGATAGATAGGACTTTAGGGTTAGGATGTGGGTTAAGATAAGTGAATACATAGGTAATGTATGTAAGATATAGTGCAGTGTTAGAAGTAGGGATTTATTTAACTGTATGTATGTGTATTATTTATTTTTTCTGGGTGTACGTCTGTAGGGGAAGTGTGTGGAAGGTCCCGACCTTAGGGTTAGGGAGGGGTTAAGGATAGTGCATAGATAGTTGCGTATGTGGGGGTTTAGTGTAGTGTTGGAAGTAGGATTTTGTTAAATGTATGTATGTATGTATGTGTATTATTTATTTTTTTGGGTGTATGTCTATAGGGGATGTGTGCGGTAGTTACGAACCTTAGGGTTAGGGAGGGGTTAAGGATAGTGCATAGTTAGTTGTGTATATGGGGTTTAATGTAGAGTTAGAAGTAGGGTTTTAGTGCTTTACTTTAAGTTAGAAATAGGGTTTAGTTAGTGTATGTATGTGGTTTATTTATTTTGTTTGGGTAGGTAATATGTAGCAGGTGGTGGGGTTGGCTAACTATGACAGTTCGTTATTTTATTTTTCGCTGTTTAGTGCGTTCGGGATTTTCACGGTTCACGTTATAGGTGACGACGTTTAGGTATTCGCGTAAAGGATTTTTCGATTTGGTAATATAGACCCACCTTTATTATAGCCCCTTTCCATAAAAGAGTCTGCCATCTCATTCATCTCCAGCTCAAAAACTACATCTTTCATACTAAAATCTGCTAGCTCGCATAAGCTGTCCATTTACTACCCCTTTAAAAAAAATCATGAGTATCTTTAATATAACTATGGCAGTATTTCAAAACAGGAGCTAGTTGTCTATCCACATGTTTAGAAATTGCTACTGTGGCCCATTTCTTTCCTGACACAATAGGTCGCATTGGTGGCCTGACTAGACTCTTATGGATTCTGGGTAGTCCATAAATAAAAGGTGTAACTGGGATAACCATATACAAGTAATTATATGTCTCTGGTGTAACTGAGTGATCCATCAGTATTTTATATAAAAAACTTTTAACCTTCATAACAACATCAGATATAAATTTCCAATCAACTTTCACGAAAGTTGAAGTATCAGATAAAAATTCATACATCCATTCATTGTATTGCACTACATCCATAATAACTATTTTCCCCCTTTATCAGCTGATTTGATAATTATGTCTTTGTTCAAGCATAAAGAAGTTAGTGCGGCTTTTTCTTCACTACTAAGGTTAAAAAACTTACTTCCTTTTGATTAACAAAATAAAGCTCATACAGTTGTTGTTCACATATACAAAAGCTTTTACAGTGGGTGTACTATTAGGTATAAATGTACTAGCTCATTTTAAAACATTATTAAATTGAGAATTTTTAAATAGCAACTTTAAATCAACATTTCTCACGAAGCACCTTAATTCAGTAAGCATGTCATTTAAATCACCTGCCACTGAAGGTACAAATGGCAAGCCTTTACTCAAAAGTTTCAGTTGTGCTGCAGTCAGGTCACACTCTGATAAATTAAGCACATTAGTCACTGTTGTCTAGAGGTCTTCATCTTTTTGTTTCTCAAATCTTGTCCTACATTGTTGGTCTTGTAGCCTCTCTGGTCTGTTTCTTCTTGATGATTTCTCATCCGTTTCCAACTGCTGCTGTGACCTCTGACTCCTTCTTTCACTTCCACAGGTTTCTGCAAGCTACTTAGCACCTGAAATTACTCTGAAAGTCACCGTTATCATTTATAGCTCCAGGGTCCTCAACAACCCCAACCTTAGCCAACTTCACTGATAATGGAATTTAGAATTTGATCCCTGAGAGGAAGGACATGCAGTGATATAAGCAGGTACACATGGGCATTCCCAACCTTAATGTGTTGATGTCTTCCTTGTCCTCCATGTACACATGTGCCTGTGTAGCAAGTACCTGTGTGACACTAATACTGCTGCTCTCCAGCCCCTGCTAGAGAGAAGCAATGTGCCGCAAAAACCCATGCTCTCACCAAGGTAGGTGAGCTGGCTGTTGGCTGTTCAGTCCTAGTGCTTAGATGTGCCCAAAGCTTCTCATTATGATCCTGGGTTACCAGTGTTACAAGTGGACAACCTGCCCTCACCAATGGGCCAGCTAGGCTATACTTAAGTTCATTGAAAAGGAAAATTATTACAGAGTAAATAAAGTAAGCCATAAAATTAAATTTTAGTTCAAATATTTTTATATTCAGTAACATGAGATTGCATGGCAAACATTAGTTAATTTATGTAACACAATGGTAAACAAGTTAAGAATGGATAAAAAAGTTATTATAATAAAACTCTTATCATATGGAGTTACAACAGCTTCTCAACAGTGTGTCTTCTCCATATGTACGTACAGGGGTACATGTTGTAGGTTGTCCAACAGAAGTACTAGACCTGCCATAAAATGTAGGGGTATAGAAAAGTAGTACGTGTTCTCACTTTGACTGTCTTTTCAAGTACTTGTCAGTATTTCTGCTTTGCAGATGCACAGCCTGATATATTTCTGAAACTCTGTAGCACTTGTACTCAGTTACTTGGTACTTTATTTAAATTATAATTAGAACTGCAGTGCAAGGAGAAGTGGTTTGAGTTGAGTGCTGCTTGTTTTTCTTATACTTGATTTTGACTGGCATTCCAGTAATGTATTTAAAAAGTAATTTATTTTTTCATGCCTCACAACCTTTTTGTTTCCATCTAAATATTAAGTAAGCTGTCATGCAGCCAATGCATTGAAATATTTTTTTCTTCTACACTTCATTTTGTCTTAGGGTTACCACCTGTCCCTCTTTGGGCAGTTGTGTCCTGCAAAAAAATTGTAAAAATGGGAAATGTCCTGAGATTTTAGGTCAAAATTATTTCCTATATTTTATGTAATCGTTGCATAAAACAGTTATTCTGTTTCTGAAGCACCTAAATGTTATAAGAAACAGAATAAGCAACTAAGATGCTACAAGAATAAGCTTCTGTTTAGGAAAAATTGAAGTTCTGTTCTTTGTACTGGCTGTGGGTATGTTTTGGCCTGCAAAATCTGATGTTTGTACCACAATTGTCCCACTCTGGGCATTTGAAAAGGTGGCAACCCTATTTTGTCTTGAATGGACTCTCATAATGATGGTTTGGCACCCAGGGCAGCGTATTTAATTAAAGTTACAGTTTTTGTGGTTTTGAGCATGGCTCCTCCCCTTTCTAGTTGGCCATACCCATTCTAATTGACCCCACCCATTCAGCTGTCTCCTGCAGCCCCCCTTTGATTTGAAGTCACCAGCCGCCACTGATATATATATATATATATATATATATATATATATATATATACATACACACATACACACACGCGCACGCACACACACACACACACACACACACACACGCACACACACTTACACTCTCACACACACACACACACACACACACACATATATATATATATATATATATATATATATATATATATATATATATATATATGCCAGTGGAACACCATAATATGGGTATTGCTGGGTGGGAAATTTTACACCAATACCAGACCACCATTGCTATTGAATGATATAATTTTCTCTCAGATTTCTACTGTTTGGGTGATCATCTCATCCGGCAATATTTAATTTGCACATTAATAAATTGCTATGACATTTAGCTTTTATTCTTTTATTTCATATTTGTAGGTTTGTATTTTTTTTCTCTGCAACAAAATAGAATTACATTAGAATGTTTATTTTTCGATACAGGCATTAATCTGAATTCGATTTCCAAATTTTTTGTAATAACTTTTTGACCTACTTCCAGGAGACTCTAAAACAGTTTTTGTTGTTTGGTTTTTACAGATAAAGGAAGTGGAACATTCATTAATATTATTGATCTAGTTAAAACAATTATCAGATCATAGCTCTTTAAAAAGCATATTATCTGTTCCCAATATATATTTAATTTTTCACAATCCATAAATATGTGTGTTCAATCAGCTTTTGCATCTTTACTACATCTCCAACAAACTGAAGAAGTAATTTTACCAAACTTAGAGATTTTATAGGGAGTAACAAACATTCTATGAATATATTTCCACATAAAAGCTTGAAGATGTTTGACTAAATGATTTAAGTAACAACGTTTTATTCTTACCATCTATTGAGTCACTCAATACACTACTATCTAAAATGTTCAAGAATTTTGTATCAACATTATTATCATTTAAAATTACCTTATCTAACTAGGACAAACTTCCTTTGTAGGTCAATTTACCCTCAGTGATAGCATTCATATATTCATATAATGGGGAATAGTTTTCTATTTTTCTTTACCCATATTATCTACAAATTCATTTACTTTCTTACTGATGGATAATATTAACTGGTTAACAGATTCATCCAACTTATAATCTTTCTTTAAATATTCTGAAGACTTAGCCTTTCCTTTTTCAAAGCAATCAAACAATACTATTCTATTTTTTAGTAAATTAATTTTAACAGTGTTCTGAGTTTCATTAAATTTAGACATGTGTGCAATGAGAAAACACAAACATTTCCACTTTTATATTGAGTTTAAAATGTTTTTAACTGTTTTAAGAATTTATTTTTGTATATGCAGTGCCTAAAGATTGAAATGAATTTCCTTCTAACATACATTTTATTAACCAGATAAAAAGATTGTTACATATTTCTAATTTATCATATTTGCTAACCTTATAAAAATTTAGTAAAATCTGCTCCTGAATGGATTCCATTGACTAGTGTAAGTTGCTTCTATCCAGTGTATAACAGAGTTAACATTTGCAGCAATAAAATAAGATTCTACATCTGGCAAGCTAATACCACCATACTCATATAATTATATATGATTTATATAAGCATTTCTCAACTTTTTAGGCTACCATAAGAATGAAGTTAACATTTTTTTCCATGTAATCTTGGGTGGTATAATCATTTTAATAAGTACTAACCTATCTTCCAATGTAAAAAATAAAATCATTCAATTTTTGAATAAGTAGCACTTCTTCAACTATTTTTTTCAAAATGATTATTAATAATCTTATTCACATGTTGATAGATTTTTATTACTAAATGTTTTAGTTCTTTTTGTTTTCAGCTGTATTTATATTTATCTTTAAACTTACTCTCTAGCTATTGATTTAACACTAAAGTTTCAGTTTTATTATTATTAAATTTCAGCAGCTATACTTCTCAAAACTTTCAATTTCATCATCTAATTCTTCAAATGAATAATTCAAATCACCTGTAGTTAGTAAAGTATCATCTGTAAAAGTTGTATTTTAGATTGACAATCCTTGTTAATTGATAATCCATCATTTTTTCATTGCATCTTATACTACTAATAGTAAGGGTTCAATAACTAATGCAAATAGAAGAGGGGAAAAGGGATGCCCTTACTTTGTGTCATTTTAAAGTGAATACATGAGAAATGTGAGATCCAATTTTAACATATGCTTTGGAGTCTCGTCGCACTTTTATAATATTCCAATATTTTTTTCTGGCAATACAAACACTTCTAAAGTTTTAAACAAGTAGTTCCACTCTACAGAATCAAAAGCTCTCTTGATACCTAATCTAATGAGGGCCAAATTATTGTTGATTTCTTTTGCAAAATCTAAGATAGTTACTACCTTTTCATATTATCATACATTGATCTATTGACTATAAATCCCATTTGATCTTTATTAATTAATCTACTATATCCCTTAATCTTGTAGCAAATATGGAAGTAAATATTTTATAGTGTACATTTAATAATGAAATAAGTCTGTATAAGGAAACATACTTATTATCCTTTTTTTTAAGTATAGGTGAGATTACTAAAAATATTCCATGGGGGAATTATTTTGTCAGTCTGGATTGTCCTGAAAATGTCATTCAGTAATTAATGGAAGCAGACTATATAATTTCATAACCCGGGAGCTTTACCATGTTTCCCTTTTTTAAAGATTCTTTAACTTATATTAGAGTAATATGCTTATTCAACAGAGATATTTGTTGGTCATTAAAGTTATTAGAAACATTTTCTTTAAATGCTTGTCATTTTTGTAATCATCAGGATTATTATTTTTATCTTTATTAAGATACTCGTGAATCTTTTTAAAAATATTAAATATTTCCTCTATGTCTGAAATAAGCTTATTAGTGTGAGGATTTCAGATATTACTGATTTATGCCTTTTTGCTTAACATCTTATTTCTATTAACTAATCTATGCCAAATTTTTGAAGTCATCACATAACTGAGCAGTTTTATTTTTTCTAACACTAAATCCACTTTATTCATTAAAACTGTTTGATATTTGCCATTAATTTTTAATGACTTCAGTATTATCTAATTTCTTTGTTTATTGTTCAGACCTTGCTTTATGTGTTTCATCCTGTATTTCTAACAACTCTTTATCCCGCTATTTAATTTTATTACAAGCCCATCTTTCCATTCCCTCTTTAATATGCATTTTTAAGGAGCCCCATAGTATGACTTTACTTACCTGACCATTATAACTCAAAGATAAAAAAAAATCAATTTGCTCCTTAAGATAACTCTTAAATTATTTTAATTTCAACATACATAATTTCAACATACATTTAGCTACACCTAAAGAAATCCCAATCCCTCTGAGATACACGTTCTAGGGACCTAAACCTTGTCACCACAATAAACAGAACATGCTGGAGGGATAGATTCCTGTCCCAGAGACTTCCCTTACTTTGGAACAAGCTACCTATGTCAGAGTTCCTCATTAGCACTGTTCAAGAAAATTCTTGATGAGTGGATGGGAAATAGGAAATTCACCCTGGTGATCACTTCTGTAGCTCTGCTCGACAGGGGCACAGGAAAACAACTTTCTTGGGTGGCGAAAGCCAGGGAACCTTGTTGGCTATGCTTACATAGACCCTGGGGCTGATAACCTAGTACCAACCTACAAACCTATCACATATACTGGGATTCTTTAAATAATCTGAAAGTTATTTATATCCATTAATATTATAATACTTAGTGTACTATAATCAGATAAAGGACATGGGTCAGTTTTAAATTAATTCACTTTATTAAGTAAATCTGTAGAGGCATAAATCTTATTATTTCTAGTTTGCATCCCATGTGAATAAGAATGAGCGAAGAACAATGACTAATCTTCTGCTTTTACTATTAAATTAACTAAATTATTATTACTAATCTATCTGTTTGGGACTTTAGCTGATGCCAGAATTTTAGCTTTCTTCTGTTCAATTGTATCTTCCATATTATATACGCAGGTAAAATCCCCTGGTAGAATTAAATTGCCTTTCCAATGAATTTGTAACACATGTAAGTGATCTTTAGCCACTCTTACACCTATACCAAGTATCCAGTAAAAATTAGCTAGTGTATAGAGTTTGCCATTATATGTAATTATTACATTCCTTTGGGATCATTAATGGATTACATGACCTGAGACATTATAGGAGATTTTATCCAAAGTATAGTTATACCTCTCCTCTCTTTGTTAAAATAAGCGGATAATAACATTTCATAACATAAGTTATTTAAATAATGTATATCTTTCTGTAATCAAGTGAGTCTTTTGCTAGAATATAATTTCTTCTCTATTTAATTTTAGATAATCTCATTAATGATTTTTGCCATTATTTAATCCATTTACATGAATAAATAACAGATTAAAACTATTCATTCTGCGTATTTAAAAAGTTTCTTTTAAAAGATAATATAACACATTTATCCGCCATATTAATTTAATTGAATTTAAGACTCTAATGCATTCCTTCAACACTATTTTAATGTTCCACATTTTTTAATTCTTCACTTCTACAAAAAATCACAAAAACATAAACAAGTCTACAACAGTGACTGTATATATATATACATACATACATATATATATATATATATATATATATATATATATATATATATATAGATATATATACCTAATAAAACACAACCTACCCTGTATACCAAAGTTTCTAGTTTGACTATCAAAGAAACAAATTAATATACTATCTCTTTACTTACCAATACCTGAAAGTACATAAAAAACTAGACAAATGATATTTTGACTTACACATAACTAATGTAATATCATATATAAGTTAAAATAATAAGAAACTATTAATTAAGTTATGTATTTTGCAATTTAAGACTATTCCTATTACTACATACAATTTTAATAATCCTCTTCAATTAATCACAAATATTAAATAATCCAAAAGAAGTGTACTATATACATGTTCATGTAATAGTAGCATAAATTATGCATTAAATACTTCTAAAGTATTCACTCATTAAGCACTATTATAACTAAATATCAAAATAAATAAGTAAGACAAAGTGGGGCCTGAATAGATGAAGATATCTATAAACCTACAAGTGACAGGTAATCTTATCATACTAAACTATTATACAAAAGAAAAATCAATGCACATATAATCTCATCATTCTGAAAGATGTACTCATATTTTGTAGATCTTACAAAGGCTCTGAACTACTTTTAAAAGCACAAGTGTCTATATATCTCAAAAGTGTACAACACTCAATAAGATAAATATCAAAATATTTAAAAGTCCTTCAGTTTATTCAACTAATTCATAAAATATGTACATGTGATGCCCATGCACTGGCCCAGTGATCAAGGAGCCTCAATCCTCACCACTAACACCAGTGAGGGGCATCCACATAGAGAAAGGATAACAAATACACACACAGTAAAGCACAATTTAACTTAAGAGCACACAGAGATCACAGTCAGTCTGGGGCTGGTTTCTCCCTTTCTCTCCAGGTTCCCAATAAGACTCCCCACTGTTATAGCTATAGAGTCCAGATTTCAGCCTAGTGGGCAAGCTAAAATCTCCAGCACCCTCTCTGTCCAGCCAGTTCTTCTTGTCCCTTCCCAAGTAGCTGACATACATACACTTTGAGATGAGAGTTATATATAACTACACAGACACTCCTGGGGAAGGCTGGCACAGGTTCTCCAGCTGTGCCCCTTTTACCCAGACTATACAGTAGTACCACTTGCACCACCCACTATTTATCAGCTACTAAAAGACCCTTATGAAAGGGTGTCCAATTCTACTGTTCTATATTATTATCCAAATGTTAAGTGCAACTGAACAGTCAAGGCTTATTTGGAGTGACTAGGTACAGTATCACTATATATATGCAATATACTCTAGAGATTAAATTATCTCTACACAAAACAGCCGCATTTGGAAGGTTTAAGAATATTTAATAATAAATAATAAAAACACAAGACAATACTTCTTACTACACAGTGCTAGTCAAGAGTTTAGAGATCACAGAGAAATACTTAAAATAATAGAGTAGAAAAGTTCTGACATCAATACAGAAAAAAAATCTAATCTAATCTTAGTTCCTAGCTATATCTAAGAGAAAACACAGTTCTAAAATAGACTTACATATAGGACACAGGCAGAGTGCTGGTGAGTTGGATGTTCTCAAGACAAATGGTAAATGCTTTGAGTCTCTCTGTCCTTAAATTGATAACACAGTGCCACAGATTCATTTCAGATTACATAATTTCTTCCTGGTTCCCAGGCTAACAGAAACTCAAAGATTAATAGCCCTTTTGATCTTGCAGCTGGTCAGGAAGCCAGAGTAATACAAGAAATTATACATGTAACTTCTCGACATTAACTTTGACCTCAAAACAATAGGCAGAATGCCTCCCTCTAGACATCTCGGCTCCGAGTTTTAGATCAAAGAAGTTTACAATGCTTGATTATCAGCTTCCTTACAGCAGAGTGCACTGTTGTTACATTTTTTTCAGTTCAACATCCAATACAGTCTTTTCACATTTAACTCATTCCCTCCAGTAGAGCTCTTTTAAGTGTGTACCTTTAACTCCCAGTGGGGGTGGCTTCAGCATTTAAAAAATGAAGTTATCACCTTACATTTTTAACAAATACCCATTGACAGAGGTCATATATCAGTACAATTGTGTTTGCCATCATGTATGCTTCAAGATAAAATTTTCTGATACTTTGTATGTAACATGTTTTTGCAATTATTAATGAAAATATTAACAGGCAATATTTGACTCCTAGAGGCACAGTAGGGGGTAACTGCAGAAATGCCTGGAGATGTCATTCAGCTGTAATGAGTTAAGAGAACAAGCCTGTGGCTTACATTAATATTTACACATGACAGAATTATCTACACAATTTTATCTAGCTAGGCTGGCAGCCTTTACTATCTTCACAGTACATTACAGAGATTAAATACAATATGTTGCTATTTCTGTGGAGTCAAAAAAACATTTGTAGCCTATATTATATTACAACGCTAGGCTCTATATTAGCAACTTGGCATTTTGCTGGCTGGCTCTGTTTAACCATGTTAGGGGATTGTGATATGTAACTACAGTGAATTTTCTTCCATACAGATAAGGCTGAAGTTTCTGCAGTGCCCACATATGGATAGACATTCCTTTTCTACAGCTGCATAACATTCCTCCCTGGGTTGCAGCCTACGACTGAGATAAACCACTGGGTGCTCTTCTCTCTCTGATGAAATCTGCCTAAGTACAGCCCCCACACCTTGGTTTGAAGCATCCAACTGCACATCAAATTATTTGCTGTACTCTGGACTGGCTAACACAGGGGTCCTCCCAACGCTTCCTTAAGCTCCTAGAATGCCTGCTCACATGCTGGGGTCCACGCTACCTTATTTGGCCTGTTTTTCCTTGTCGGGTCTGTGAAGGGAATAGCTATGGTACTGTAACTGGAGACAATCTTTCTGTATTACCCTGCTGTCAATAAGAATGCCCTCACCTGCTTTTTGGTAACAGGTGCAGGCCATGCCTGAATGGCTTCCACTTTGGCAGGTTCTGGCCTGATCTTACCACTCTGCAATCTATGTTCCAGGTAGGAGACCTGTGTCATACCCAGCTGACATTTTCTGAGCTTAATGGTTAACCCTGCCCTCTCTAGTCTGCCCAGCACCTCCCTGACATGTTAAAGGTACTCTTGCCAGGAATGGCTGTAGATGGCAATATCATCTAGGTAAGCAAGAGCAAACCCTCCTGCTCCTGCTACGATATGATCTACCAGCCTCTGAAAAGCTGCTGGTGCATTTTTCATTCCAAAGGGCATCTTTGTGAACTCATACAAGCCACAAGGAGTCACAAAGGCTGACCTCTTTCTAGTACCAGGAGTCAAGGGCACCTGCCAGTAATCCTTGGCAAGATCAGTAGTTGTAAGATACTTAGCCTCACACAGCTGCTCTGGGGCCTCATCTGTCCTAAGCATGGGGTAAGCATCTGACTCTGTGTGACTATTTCATTTCCTGTAGTCCACACAGAACCTGGTGCTTCCATCCTTCTTTGGCACCAGCACCACTGGGGAGGCCCAGGGACTGTTGGAATCTTGAATTACCCCTAGTTTCAAAATTTCCTGTATCTCCTCACTCAGAGTCTGTTTGACTCTTTCAGGCACCCTATAAGGGGCCTGCCTAAAAGGCCTTTAGGGTCCTGTATCTACCTGGTGCTGCACCAGGTGGGTGCACTCTGGTTTCCCAGTGAACATGTCCCCAAACTCCTGTAACACTGCTTGGATTTCTTGAACCTGGGTAGGAAACAGCTGCTGGGACATTGCTACCCCTTCCACTGAGGTGCCAGTCCGAGTCTCACTGAAGAGAACAGTCACCAGATCTCCCTCAGACTACTCCTGCAATACACTGCAAATGCTTAGCACAAGGGCCTCCCTACCATGATAAGGTTTCATCATGTTAACATGGTACAATTTGTGCCCCTGCCTCCTGCCTTGCAGTTCCACCATGTAGTTAACATCACTTACCTTTCTTACCACCTTGTAGGGTCCCTCCAAAGCTGCTTGTAGCTTGTTGTATCTGACAGGAATGAGAACCATTACCTGCTGCCCTACAGCATACTCTCTAGCTCGGGGATTCCTGTCATACCATACCTTTTTTTGCTGCTGGGCTTCTGTCACGTTTTCCTGGGCCAAGCCCATGATTTCCTTGAGCCTTGTCATGAGGTTTAGGACATATGCCACAACAAACTCCTTGTGAGATTCACACTCACCTTTTCACTCATCTCAAATTAAATCTAGAGGTTCCCTCACCCTATGTCCATACAGCAACTCAAAGGGTGAAAAACCTGTGGATCCCTGGGGAACCTCTCTGTAAGCAAACAACAGATGGGGCAAATATCGGTCCCACTCCCTCTTAAACTGGTCTGCAAATGCCTGTAGCATGGACTTGATTGTAGAGTTTAACCTCATAGCAAGACCATTAGTTTGGGGATGGAAGGACGTGGTCTTCAGGTGCTTCACCCCACAGTACTTCCATAATCAAGCCAGAGGTCTGACATGAAATTGGCACCTTTGTCAGTCAGTATTTCTTTGGGAAACCTACCCTGCTTAAAATCTCTAACAAAGCATTTGCCACCCATTCTGCCTCAATGGAGGACAGAGCCACTGCCTCAGGTTATCTTACAGCATAATCTACTACCACTAGGATATACTTTTTTCCTGTGGAACTTAGGGTACTCAGAGGCCCCACAATATCCATAGCTACCCTCTGAAATTGCTCCTCAATCAAAGGCAAAGGTATCAAAGGAGCTCTCACCTTGTCTTCTGTCTTGCCTACCTTTTGGCACTGCTCACAGGTCCTGCAATGCCCTGTTACATCTCTGGAAATTCCTGGCCAATAAAAGTTCTGCATAATATGTCTCATTGTATGTTTTATGCCCATATGACCTGCAAAGGGAATATCATGGGCTATGGCTAGAAGAGTCAGATGGTAGGCTCCAGGCATTATCAACTACTGTACCCTCTCACCTTCTATCCCTCCCTCAGGGGTCCACTCTCTATACAGTAACCCTTTGTACCAGTATACAGATTCCCCATTCCCTTGAGAATCAGGTGCCTCACTAGCTACCTGCCTCAGGCCTTGCAATGTAGGGTCTGAGAGCTGAGCCTGTCTCAACTCTCTCTTTGTAACCCTTCCCAGCTTCCCTTCCACAGGAAGTCTGGCATCCTCTGACAGTGGTGCCTCACTGTCAGCCTGGGTACTACTACTCATCTCTACCTTTGCAGTCACTCTGTCCAAGGGAACATCAGTATCCACAAGGAGATGTGACTCACCTTCAGTCTCACTGCTACAGCATAGCTTCTTCCCTGAATTAACCACCTCAACAGTCCTGGCTGCAAGTGTGCAGTCTGTCTGGGTCACCCCCAGGCTGCCAGACCCACATGCTTGTCTCCAAGCCTGACTGCATGTAACTGCATGAGCGCATGGTACTGCATTATCAAAATCATTCCCTATCAGGACATCTGCAGGGATACCTCAAACACACCTACTTGCTGGTTTCCTTTTCCACTCTCCCAGTCAAGGTAAATCCCAGCCAAAAGTATTTGGAATGGGGTCCCTCCTAAAGGTCTGACTGAAGTAGACTGCCCAGGCAAGTAGTGCTCCTCTGTAGCCATTGCAGGTGTTGCAATAGTTATGTCAGAGTCTGTGTCTCTCTTAGCAATGGCCTCTTTGCCATTCACTACAATAGGATATAACATCTTGTGGTAGTTTGGTACCCTTGTTGTCTCCAGACAACCTACTGTTGGCATTTTGTCCTTCCCACTTACTGGCTCCCTCACCTTTTGTTCCCCACCTTGCCTCCATGGACATATGTATGCCACATGATCCCACTGGTTGCATTCAAAACATTTAACCCTAGATCCTAGATGTGTACCTGGACTAGTGGCTTCCCCTACTACTGGCAGATTCTGTTGGGGCAGTCTGTGCTGCCCACCATGGGTTCCTTTAGGCCCAAGAGCAGTACTGGGGTCCCTTTCCTGTGCAGGGATGCCCTGCTTGCTAGGTATAGGTCTCACTTCTTCCTCAACTCGTCTGAAGTAGCACATTGTCTATCAGCTAACCAGATCCTCATGTCATCAGACAAAGTGCTAAGGGCTTGTTCCCTCACCAAAAGGCCTGCCAGTCCTTCAAAAGTGGTGTCCTGACATCCACTCACCCACCTATGAAAATAAGTGCTCAGTTCAGCAACATATTCACACACACTTTCAACTGCCTTGTGTCTATTCTCACAAAACTTTTTCCTATAAGTTTCAGGTTGTTGGCTTAAAAAATTCTAACAAACAGTTCTTAACAGTAGTATAATAAAAATATTCTCAATCAGCAAGTTTAGACAACACAGTTACAGCTTTACCATGGAGTAAGATGTCAGGAACTGTACCCAGAGTCATTGGTCAGCATCATACTGTTTACATACCCTCTCAAACATATGAATGAAACCATCAAAATTATCCCCCTTTGTAAACTGTGGAAGAAAATTACTGACCTTTTGTGCTTCTGGGGCCGGGTTACTCCCTTCCCCATTACCTCCATGACTCTGGCGAAGAGTCAGCATCTCCTTTTCATGCTGCCTCAGCCTTTCCTTTTCTTCAACTTCCAGGTGTAGCAGTTTCTCATTCTCCTCAGCCTGCAAACATCACAGTTTCTCATTGTTCTCACTATCTAGACACCTCGGTCTCTTAGCTGCTTCAATTTCCAAATGCCTTTCCTCCCAACTCAAGGCTCTTTAGCTCCAGATCGATTTTTAAGTCCTCTGCAGAAAGGTTGAGTTGTCCAGTCTCTGACTGTTGTACATCTCCATGGCCAGTCTGATCGTCCTCCTAGTTGCTGTTTTCTGATGCAGCTGTGACCAAAGCTGCAATCATGTCTGCCTTAGTCAGGTTTCCATGCACCAGTCCCCTAGCCTGGCACATCTCATCCAGCTGGCTCCTTGCCAGCTTTCCATACTCCTCTGCTGACATGCTGCCTGCTCTCCCTGACTAACTAACGTAACAAAAAAAATAAAACAATTGTGATCTGAACTCTGAGTCTTCACTGCATGGCTGATTTAGAGTACAAAAACAACTTCAGTGATCACTGTATACAAGCTACAGGAATTCACTATCCACACCACTAGAAGCCAATTAGTATGTACCAACCAATTAATATGTGGTGTGGATATCCCACCACTGCCAAGCAATTAATATGTGATGCCCATGCACTGGCCCAGTGATCAAGGAGCCTCAATCCTCACTATTAACACCAGTGAGGAGTATCCATATAGGGAAAGGATAACAAATGCACACACAGTAAAGCACAATTTCCTGTAAGAGCAGACAGATATCATAGTCAGTCTGGGGTTGGTTTCTCCCTTTCTCTCCACTAGCACAGCTATAGGGTCCAGATCTGAGCCTAGTGGGCAAGCTAAAACCTCCAGCATCCTCTCTGTCAAAGCAGTGTTTCTTGTTCTTGCCCAGTTACTTGGTTTAAAAGAAATTCAGTTTGAGTCTCACCTTCAGTTATTCTCCCATAATAATCATTTAAAGGTTATTCCATACTGCTGATTTGTGCACTTTGTTGTTTTTTATAAGAATTTCTATATGTTCCATCTTTTTTCTTGTCACTTCTTTGAAACTTTCTATTTTGGTATCCAGTTTGTTCATTTTAAATAATACATCCTGAATTTTAGATATTAGCGACTGGATGTCTTTTTTAACACAAGAATCCTGAGTACCATTTCTTGAGTGGCAAATGTTGATATCTCTTCTCTCTTAACCAAGCAGTTGAAATTCTGACAGGAAAATTACAGCTTTTGAAGAGCTTAAAGCTATAAATCTTTTTTCTGACTATTAGTGAATAAAATTAGGTAAGTATCTCCAAACTTTAATTTTTTGATTATATTTTTAGTCAGAGAAAAGTTTTCAATCAGAGAACTTTTACCAGTTACGGTTCTCAGTTAGCCATCTTGGCCACCCCCCCCCCCCATCTTGACACATTTTGCATATCTACTGTTATAGGAAGTGCTTAACACTGCTGTTTTTCAAGAGACATATTTGCTTAGGGAAAAATTCAAGATAAAGGCAGATAAGCAGCCTGAGGTAGAAGGGGATGCAGACAATAGGTATAGGAGGTGTCAGAAAACTCAGGTACCTTTGTGAGGTTTCACAGTAAAGACAGCATTGTTGGCTGAGTGATGAGAAATGATAAAGGTCCCAACAACAATGATATAACTGATGAAGTTGCTGACAGTATTGCCACTAGCTGAAGTACTTCAGATAATTAAAAAAAATATTAAAGAATTTGTTAAATGGATGGCTTAATAGGACAGAAAAGATATTTCCTTTTCTTTCCTTTTGCCCCTTCCTTGCCTACCAAACCTTTTCAACTTAGGATTTGTTGAAGGTACAGACTGTTTGTCATTTTCACTAAAATGAACGGTATAAGTCTGTGATGATTAAGTTGAAGGAGACTACAAGTCCATTTATTAGTGCCTTACCTGTTACTTCAATGAAAATTAAGATACATGTGAAGATGAAGATACAGCTGTTGTTTCATCAGATTCAGGTCAGGCAGATGTTTCATTTTCAGGGAGAGTGAACGTCAAGAAGTACTTCAAGTGTGGAGGACACTGCTTTTTCTGCAAATATCCCATTACCAAAATACAAATAAATAAACTTAAATAAGCAAATAAGCAGTTATCTTCACCTAAATTAAGGTATTTTGAGCATATTTATGCAGTGAAACATTGGCCTTGAGTTAATGCCCCTCTTCTCTCAATTAACGATATAACACAAATACATATACTAACCTAACAAACAACCTTTAGAATCTAGGTAGTCTAACATTCTCTATAGGTCATCAGTGGAAACTTTGTACAAGATCCATATAGCAGATCACAGAATGGATAATTTGTTACCAAATCCTTTAAAATATGCCTTCAGACAGGTACATGTGAACCTTGTAGGCATACCTTGAAGGTGTACACATTTTACATCTTTGGAGTTTGAAAACTTAACTGCCAGGCCAATAGAATTAGTTCCTATCAGGACATAGTAATTAAACAAATGCTGGAGATTAAATCAATTATCAGAAGAGATGAACACACGTATTAGAACATTAGACAAGATTGGGAAACCACATGTCCAAATATAATTATAATGTTTTTGCTGTATTCATGATGTTAGAAATATCAGGTGTAGCACTCAGACATCATGCCTGGCTAAGATTTTGAGGATGTTAAGGCATCCAAAATGTTGTCAGAAGTGTAAAATGAAGATGAAAAAAGGAAAATAACATCTGGGTTAAATGAACATTTTTAGATGTACACAAGCAAATTCTCCAGATTCTCCAGATTCTCCAGGAATTTTCCTGTTTTTGAAGTTTTTTTTTTTTGGAAGAACGAAAAAAAATCCAACAATTAGTAAGAAGCTGGGATTTCAATGAAAGCAAATAATTTTTTCCAAAAGGAGAAGGGAATCCCTGTTAACTTTCATGTCTCTCTAACTTTCCCAGCATGCTTCAAAAGTTCTGAAAATTACCCCAGAAGGATAGATGGTGTCTGTTTTGCCAACAGTATGGAAGTCTTATTTAATGGTAAATGGAAGATAAAGTTTGTTTCTGTGGACTATGCTACATTGCCACATAACAAACTTTCATTCATGATTTTCAGTCCATTCTAGAGTACCTCCATATTATTTTTCTGGCATTCTGGCCAAGAATCAAGTTCAGATTGTACTTAAAAAAGAAAAAAAGAAAATCAAGCCAAGAGGGTTTCCCTGAGTGAAGGGAAAGAAAATGATTTCCACCCTATTACTAATTCCTTTTATTGCACAGTGGCAACAAATGATTATTGACATATTCCGATATAGACAGCATACAAAAATATATCAGGTTCAAGATGGGATACTTCTGTATTCTGTTCATAGCAGTGCTTCTTGTTCCTGCCCAAGTAGCTGACATGCACACACGCTTTGTGATGCGAGTTATATGCAACCACACAGACACTCCAGAGGAAGGCTGGCACAGGTTCTCCAGCTGTGCCCCTTTTACCCAGACTATATGGTATTACCATTTGCCACCACCCACTAATATTTATCAGCTACTAAAAGGCCCTTATTAAACGGTGCCCAATTTTACTGTGCAATATTATTATCCCAATGGCAAGTGCAACTGAATAGTCAAGGCTTATTTGGAGTGACTTTGTGCAGTATATATATATATATATATATATATATATATATATATATATATATATACACACACACACAATGTACTCTAGACATTAAATTATCTCTACACAAAACAGCTACAGTTGGAAGGTTTAAAATATTTAATAATAAATAATAACAACACAAGACAATACATCTTACTATACAGTGCTAGTCAAGAGTTCAGAGATCACAGAGAAATACTTAAAATAATACAATAGAAAAGTGCTGACATCACTACAGAAAAAAAATCTAATCTTCTGAGTTCCTAGTTATATCTAAGAGAAAACACAGTTCTAAAATAAACTTACATATAGAACACAGGAAGAGTGCTGGTGAGTTGGATGTTCTCAAGACAAATGGTAAATGCTCTGAGTCTCTCTGTCCTTAAATTGATAACATAGTACCACTGATTCATTTCAGATTCCATCATTTCTTTCTGGTTCCCAGGCTAAAAGAAACTCAGAGGTTAATAGCCCTTTTGATCTTACAGAGAAATTATACATATAAATTCTCGACATTAACTTTGGCCTCAAAACAATAGGCAGCATTCCTCCCTCTAGACATCTCAGATCCAAGTTTTAGATCAAAGAATTTCACAATGCTTGACTTATTAGCTTTCTTACAGCAGAGTGCACTGTTGTTCCATTTTTTTTTCAGTTCAACATCCAATACATTCTTTTCACATTTAAGAGAACAAGCCTGTGGCTTACATTAATATTTACACATGACAGAATAATCTACAAAATTCTTTCTAGCTAGGCTGGCAGCCTTCACCTATCTTCACATTACATTACAGACATTAGATAGAATATGTTGCTATTTCTGTGGAGTCAAAAAAACATTTCTAGCCTATATTATATGCAGAACTTACAATGTGATTAATTCAAGTCCCATTATCCCTTTCTGAGTTCAAACATATTGAAATATCTACTTTACTTTCTATCAAAATGGATACACTGATTCAGCAATATAACACTCAGATTTAATCTCCGACTTATGATATGAGTTATTTCAGGTAGTATTAGTGACTCTAATAACATACAATATGCAAAAAGCTTCAAAGTTCATATGACCAAGCTTCAAATATCAGCTTTCAGGATATTTTCAAATATGTTATGTTATTTTCTATATAAATTATGGGAGATATTGTACATTCAGATTTCTGCCATATATAGTTATATGTAATACATATCTGTCTTACAAGCAGTGCATTTAAATATATTTTCTGTCTTACTTGCCCACTAATATTCAACCTTATTCTATATAATTGTATTTGTAAACTCTCCCGTCAAAGAGCTATTTAATCATCAGATCTCTATTAGAGATTACATTATGCATATATATTGCTTCACTTACTGTTACTGCTCTTTTATTGATCTTACATAGTAGATATTTCATTCCTTATGCATATGCATATTATTCATAAGATGTTTACTCTTCTTATTATTTCCAGTCTTACAACCAATCATGACTATATATAAAAGAATTGCTGCTTGTTTAATTTGAATGTGTGTTTAGCCCTTGTGAACTTCTATTCTGTTCTAAGCTTCACATCTTGGCATTAGAATTTGATTACTGCATATTAAAATGGCAGCTCACAGGACACAGCAGCTGCTAATTTCCTCTGTATGTTTCTCATTCTTCTTAATTCTTTTAAACTGTTTTAATCAGTAGCAAACATCTAATTTTACATCTTTCCATTAATATGTATAATTAGAGTTGATAATACTGCAGTATAAGCTATTAACATTCAGCAAAATGTAAGCAAATTATATGCCAGCAACAGCTCAATATAAGAATTACTATAGCTTTTGTTTTACCAATTCTTCACTTCTAAGAAAAGAAAAAAAGATGGCATTTTGTTTAGATTTCTCACAAATATACTTGAAAAAAAAAGAAAAAAAAGGAAGTTCCTTCCTGTTTTCACAGACATCAGTGATGAACCTTGACCTAGATTTTCTTCCAAACAGCTCAAGGTGGGAAGCAAGGCAAACAAGACTCCAACATTCTGACACAAGTGAAATATTTGTTTGTTTTCAAGCTTTTTCAAGTATTAATTGCTTCATATACAACATGTGAAAGGAATGTGTTATATGAGAACAAAGAAAACAAAATCACCAGCACTTTAACACTTCTAATTTGAGTCTATATCATCACATCGAATGGTGATAAGCGCAAATGCCCTTTGTTCAAACCTAAAAGTCTGAAAACCCTAAACAGCTAACTCACGGAACAACGATTATTTTTCCCAGGGAAGAAAATTGCTGCTCCGTGAAAAAAAAAATCACAACTTTAAAACAAACTAAAGTGGGGGGCTTCACCCCCACACACCCCCCTACTTAAATATATTAAATCTGAGATTGCACTACAATGGAGGCAATAGCAAAGCCCCAAAGATGGCCCGCCGATTTTTTTACCCTGGGAAAAAAATCAATGTTCCGTAACTTTGCGGTTTAGGGCTTTCTGACTTTTCGGTTCAAACAAAGGGCATTTGAGCTTATCACCATTCGATGTGATGATATAGACCCTTCTAATTTGCATATTACTTAAATATGACATTCAGAAAACACAGCAATGCACATACTAAACAAAGTTGAAAAATAAAATAAACTTCTTAACTTGTATAGTCTTAAAGTTACAAATTATATTGCTTACAATGTAATGGTATTCTCTTACAGGAAGTATTTAACATTTATAAATACATTTATAAATCTAGTTTAATGAAATATGAAATATTTCACTGTAAAACTAACCATTTACATTCCTTATTGTGAAAAATATTTTAGCTTAAAATATAAATGCATAATTACATATCTTTTGAAGCTAAACATCCAATACAAACCTTTTACTTAAAGGGCAAATCTGTTGTTTCAGAAAACAAAATCCTTGCAATCAGAGAATAAAAGTTATTTGTTTTTGAACTTTTTTTTAATTTTAGAAGCATTTTTCCAGGAATTCAGCTCACTCTATCTCTTGAAGGATATGCTGTTTCCACCCATTTCTTCTTATTAAGGACTTTATTTATTTATTTATTTATTTATTTATTTATTTATTACAAAAGTGGATGTCACCTCCAGAGTGTCAAATATTTTAGTTCCTAAACAAAGAAATAATGTGATTTTTGCAGGAAACACCAATGTAACTGTATTATTGTTCTTTATAAGTTCATTGATCAGTGGTAAGCAGGATTTTCTTTTACTCTTTACTTTACTGGAATAATCATTGTCAAATCTGACTACATGTTCACCTATTTTAATACGTGGGCTGGAGCATGCTGCTTTTAATATTTGATCTTTTCTAAGCTAGAAATAAACCTAAGTATAATTGAAACTTGTGGTGAGTTTTTTTTTTCTTCAAAGGTGCTCTCAGGGATTTATGTTCCCTTTCAATTCCAAAAGATAAAGTTTCAGTTAGATTTAATGATATATGTAGCCAGGTTGTGAAGTTTATTATATTGTCTCCCACATACTTTTCAGGTATACCATCAATTCAAATGTTATTTCGTCTCTATTTTCTAAATAATCAACTTTATCTATGAGTCAGTTACTTGGTTTTAAAAGAAATTCAGTTTGAGTCTCACCTTCAGTTATTCTCCCTTCATAATCATTTAAAGGTTATTCCATACTGCTGATTTGTGTACTTTGTTGTTTCATAAGAATTTCTAAGTGTCCCGTCTTCTTTCTGGTCACTTCTTTGAAACTTCCTGTTTTGGTATCCAGTTTGTCCTCACTTCTTTGAAACTTCCTGTTTTGGTATCCAGTTTGTCCTTTTTAAATAATACATCCTGAATTTTAGATATTAGTGACTGGATGTCTTTTTTAACACAAGAATCCTGAGTACCATTTCTTGAGTGGCAAATGTTGATATCTCTTCTCTCTTAACCAAGCATTTGAAATTCTGACAGGAAAATTACAGCTTTTGAAGAACTTAAAGCTATAAATCTTTTTTCTGACTATTAGTGAATAAAATTAGCTAAGTATCTTCACACTTTAATTTTTTGATTATATTTTTTGTCAGAGAAAAGTTTTCAATCACAGAGCTTTCACCAGTTACTGCTCTCGGTTAGCCATTTTGGCCACACCCCTCCGCCTTGACACTTTTTGTGTATCTACTGTTATAGGAAGTGCTTAACACTGCTGTTTTTCAAGAGACATATTTGCTTAGGGAAAAAGTCAAGATAAAGGCAGATAAGCAGCCTGAGGTAGAAGGGGAAGCAGACAAGAAGTATAGGACGTGTCAGAAAACTCAGGTACCTTTGTGAGGTTTCACAGTAAAGACAGCATTCTTGGCTGAGTGATGAGAAATGATAAAGGTCCCAAGAACAATGGTATAACTGATGAAGTTGCTGACAGTATTGCCACTAGCTGAAGTACAGATAATTAAAAAAATAAAGAAGTTGTTAAATGGATGGCTAGATAGGACAGAAAAGATTTTTCCTTTTTATTCCTTTTGCCCCTTCCTTGCCTACCAAACATTTTCAACTTAGGATTTGTTGAAGGCACAGAAGGTTTGTCATTTTCACTAAAACTAAAGGTATAAGTCTGTGATGATTAAGTTGAAGGAGACTACAAGTCCATTTAATAGTGCCTTACCTGTTACTTCAATGGAAAATAAGATACATGTGAAGATGAATATTTTGAATACTGTAGTTTGTTTTCTTTATCTTGTGTTTTGCTTGCATTCTGTTTTAAACAGCATATTAAAACTTCAAAAGAGACCACAGCTCTCTCTGTTCTGAGTCAAGCAGAATTTTTCCCTCCCTCCCACTCATTTAAGTTGTCTTGTTAAATACCACTGTCTTTCTAGTTGCCCGCCTCTTATGTTAATCTGACCATATATCTCATTTCTCTCTACTTTCACTGGCTTATGTGAGTAATCACAAAACCATCACTTTTGAAATCCCACCCCTTCAATTATTTAAATTTATTGGCCATCCTACAGTATTTCATAGTACCAAAATACAAAAGTAACCACCCCTTTCAGTCCATCTTGCTGTTTTAAAAATAGTAACTCTCCACTAAACCTTAACTTTTTAAACAGGTAAAACTCAAGTTACCTACTTTCATATCTAACTTCTCTAGTGCACACTGCAGAGTGCATTCTTTTCAATCTTACCTTTAAGCATCCCTGTTACTAGCACTTTCTCTAATACCTAAAAGATCATCTCTACTTGACTCCAAGTAAACTATTCTCTATCTGTTAAACCTAGCACTTGCTCCTACAGTACTTATTACCTTGATACGGCACTCTTATAGATAGCACCCCAAAAAGGCAAACCCCATTTCTCGGTCACCCACATCCCCGGAATCTCTTTTAAAGTTTTTTGTCTAGTCCTTCTAGCATGTCGAGGATCAGTTGCTAGTGTCCTCTCCTGCTCAGCTGGTGAACCTGGGAATATTGAGGCAATGTTACAATTGCCTCATGTACACAGACAACCCTCTCCTCCTCCCACAAAACACAAATACATGCGAGAGATGCAACTATTCGGCCAAACTGGAGGCTGAGCTCTCTCAACATAGGACTGGCAAGACCAGTCAGGAGGAGAAGGTTACCACACACACTATAGACCCAGTCTCACATAGTACCATCACAACCTCAAATCATACACATAAACACACAAAGACATACTCGGCTCTGATCAAAATCTACCAAAACAGCAGAGGCCACCAAAGCAGACACCCAAAAACCACCACCTCAGAACACAACACCTGCAACACATAGACCTCACAGTCAGAGTGTCAAACAGTCACAGCCCTTAAGGCCAAACACAATGCCAGACACACTAGTCATTGGTGACTCCATAGTCAGACACACTGACGTCCCGCCACCAGACTGAGTAAGAAGAAGGTCACAGTAAGCTGCCTGTCGGGTGCTAGAATCCGCCACATAACGCAAGCACTCAGGTCTCTCAACAGCAGGTACAAATACGACTCAGTCATTGTCCACGCTGGTGTAAACGACCTGAGACGCACCTCCTTGGACTACATGAAAAGAGACATTGAGGAGCTCTCTGATTATGTAGCCCAGGCAGGTATGACCCTGACCTTGAGCAGTATCCTACCTTCACCAAGAATGATGCCACAATACAGAGATAAGATGATCAGCTTTAACAATTGGCTTAAACTCTGGTGTCATTCAAAGGGGATCCAATGTCTGTCTGCCTGGGATGACATGCTGGACAAGCCACGCTGCTTCAAGGACGGCTTGCACCTGTCACCCTGGGATTCCGGATATTGGCAAAGGCTCTTGCCACCCCATAGTGCCTTTTTAGGCAAGGCTCAAATTCTAAACCTACCACCCTAGAACACAAAAAGGAAAAAACTAAGGGTAATGCTGCTCAATGCCAGAAGTCTAAATCTCAAAATGCACGCACTCGAGGCCCTTCTCAGTATGGAGAACATCGATGTCTGTGCAGTGACAGAAACCTGGTTCAAGGCTCCTGAGAGCACCCCAGCACTATCAGGTTTTACCTCTTATCATGCGTTCCGCCCCAAAATCCGGACAATACCAAGAAAGGAGGGGGTATCCATATTCATCAAAGACACCCACACCTCAAGACTGGTGGCAACGCACGATGCATCGGAGACCATCCAGGTGCAATTAACCATAGGCAAGACTGCTCTGCAAATTGTAGCATGTTACAGGCCACCCTCACAAACTCAGGAACCTCACATGGCCTTCCTGAAAACACTAGAGGGATAAATGTATCACCAAACACCATCATACTAGGTGACTTCAATTACCCTAATATAGACTGGGAACACTACTCAAGCCCAAACACCCTAGCCCAAAAGTTCCTGGAATTCATAAACTCAAATGCCATGGAACAACTAGTCACCATCCCCACAAGAGGAGAAAACATACTTGATCTCATCATCACGAACATGGGAGCACAATGTTCAACACCGAAGTATACCCCTCACTGGTGAGATCAGATCACAAACTAATCTCGCTGGAGGTCCTCATCCCACCCCCACCTGAAATAAAAAGACCACAGTAAAGAACTTCTCGAAAGCCGACTTCACACTTCTAAAGACTAGTGTGGTCTCCTTTAAGGCCCCAAGCCGGCAGAAAACAGTACTCAAGCCGCTGAATCACTTACAAATGCCTTCTACCAGCACCTGCAGGACTGCATGGATAAGGCAATCCCAAGCAAAACAAAGACTCTTTGTACCAAAGGCAAGCGTCCAGTCTGGTGGACCCCAGCCATAAACAAACTCTACAACAAAAGGAGGAAGCTACTACAAGATAGAGCAAAATCCTTAAAAGGTAAGACACCCTTGATCACTATAAGTAAAAACTAAGAGCTCTCATAAAATCATCCAAAGCAAATTTTGAGAGAAAAATAGCTAAAGACTCAAAAGACAATCATAAGGCCTTCTTTAGCTATGTTAGAAACCTGGGAGGAACCTCCCAGATATGCTCAGAACTAGTTCAAAATGATGTGAAGATTACTGATCCTACAGACATTGCCAACATACTGGCTGACAGGTTCAGTGCAAACTTCTCCCCCCCCCAAAGGAGAGATATCTATACCAAGCGATTGCAGCCCCCAAACATCTCCAACGCCCAAGTGAGAACTGCTCTCTCCAAAGCAAAAACACAGCATCCATGGGACCTGATGGTGTCCCCGGCTGTGTGCTCCACGAACTCAACGAGGAATTAAACCCACAGCTAGGACAGCTGTTTAATCATAGTCTTACCTCTGGATACGCATCCAGGAGTGGCGCACTGCAACTGTGGTCCCACTTCACAAAGGCGGTGCCTCCACCGACCCTGGAAATTACCGCCCATTAGCTTGACAAGCCTTATCTGCAAAGCCATGGAGAGGATCATAATGGACCTCATAAATAAAGACATAGGGAATTTGCAGACTTTGGATCCATCCCAGTTTGGCTTTGTCAAAGGCAGATCATGCCTTCTATACTTGGTTGACTTTTTCAAACAGTCACCAAAGCCATTGATGAGGGAAAGGCAGTCCATACAGCCTACCTCGATCTGGCGAAGGCCTTCGATACAATACCCCACTCGGGTATCATTGAAAAACTCATCAGCTTAAATGTTAACCCATACATCACAAGATGGGTTGCAAACTGGCTGAGTGACAGAACCCACAGGGTCAGAGTTGCTGGCGCCATGTCAGACTCAAAGCCTGTCACAAGTGGTGTACCACAGGGCTCAGTCCTGGGCCCACTCTTGTTTGGCATCTACTTTTCCAAGTACAAGCAAACACAGGAGGGTTATGGCTGACAAAGTTTGCAGATGACTGCAAACTGGGCGCCATAGTAGAAAACACATCTGACACAGATATCCTTCAGAAGGGTCTCACAGAAACGGATAACTGGTGCCAGAGCCATGGCCTAAAGTTAAATGCCAAAAATGCATAGTCATACCCTTCGGGAAAAACAAGGTTACCCCTAGCTACCAAATAGGTGGCAATCCACTGAGCATAGAAGAAGTTATCAGGGACCTGGGGACCCAGGTTGATAGTAGTCTGTCATTCGACACCCATGTAGCTAAAGTAGTTAGGAAGACCTTCTACATTGCCCACCTTATCATGAAGGGATTCTCATCTAGATCAAGGGAGGTCATAGTCTCCCTATACTCATCACTCATCAGACCAATGATTGAGTACAATGCCCCATTCGGAATGTATCTGACCCGACACTTGCAGCAGCTGGAGAGGCCACAAAAGTTCCTCACCAAAAGGATAAAGGGTCTCAAACATCTGTCCTATGCTGCCCGACTGAAAGAACTCCAGCTCTATTCAGTCGCCACCGCTTGCTCAGAGGTGACCTTTGCCTAACATACAAGGCCATGTCAAACCCAGATTTGATGAATATGCTTCACCTCAAAAAATCTAGATCCGTCAGAGCCACAAGGGCGGGAGACTTAAACCTTGACACGGCTATTAATAGGACGCGCTGGAGGGATAGATTCATCACCCAAAGACTCCCTATGCTGTGGAATAAAATCCCGGTATATGTGAGGCAGAGCACCTCGCTGGCCTTGTTCAAGAGAAATCTTGACCAATGGATGGGAGATCGCAGATATACCCCAGGGATTACCTCAGTGTCACTGCTCAACAGAGGCACAGCAAAATAATGGGTATAGTTCCCCATACTAAAGGGGTGGCGTAAGCCACAAAACTATGGGCTAGGCTTGTAAATGCCCTCGGGCAGATAGCCTAGTATGAACCTATGAACCTATGAACCTATGAAGATACAGCTGTTGTTTCATCAGATTCAGATCAGGCAGATGTTTCATTTTCAGGGAGAGTGAATGTCAAGGAGTACTTCAAGTGTGGAGGACACTTCTTTTTCTAAAAATATCCCATTACCAAAATACAAATAAATAAACTTAAATAAGCAAATAAGCAATTATCTTCACCTAAATGAAGGTATTTTAGCATACTTATGCAGTAAAACATTGGCCTTGGGTTAATGCCCCTCTTCTCTCAATTAATGATATAACACAAATACATATACTAACCTAACAAACAACCTTTAGAACCTAGGTAGCCTAATATTCTCTGTAGGTCATCAGTGGAAACTTTGTACAAGATCCATAAAGCAGATCACAGAATGGATAATTTGTTACCAAATCCTTTAAAATATGTCTTTCCCCTGAGCATTCTGCCATCAGACAGGTACATGTGAACCTTGTAGGCATACCATGAAGGTGTGCACATTTTACGGGTTTGGAGTTAGAAAACTTAATTGCCAGGCCAATAGAATTAGTTGTTATCAGGACATAGTAATTAAACAAATGCTGGAGATTAAATCAACCATCAGAAGAGATGAACAAACTTATAAGAACATTAGACAAGATTGGGAAACCACATGTCCAAATATAATTATAATGTTTTTGCTGTATCCATGATGTTAGAAATGTCAAATGTAGTACTCAGACATCATGCCTGGCTAAGATTTTGAGGATGTTAAGGCATCCAAAATGTTGTCAGAAGTTTAAAATGAAGATGAAAAAAGGAAAATAACATCTGGGTTAAATGAACATTTTTAGATGTTCACAAGCCAATTCTCCAGATTCTCCAGGAATTTTCCTGTTTTTGAAAAGTTTTTTTTTTATTTTTTGGATGAACGGAAAAAATAATCCAACAATCAGAAAGAAGCTGGGATTTCAAGGAAAGCAAGCAATTTTTCCAAAAGGAGAAGGGAAACCCAGTTAACTTTATGTCTCTCTAACTTTCCCATCATGCTTCAAAAGTTCTGAAAATTACCCCAGAAGGCTAGACGGTATCTGTTTTGCCAACAGTATGGAAGTCTTATTTAACGGTAAATATAAGATAAAGTGTGTTTCTGTGGACTATGCCACACTGCCACATAGCAAACTTCCATTCATGATTTTCAGTCCATACTAGAGTACCTCCATATTATTTGTCTGGCATTCTGGCCAAGAATCAAGTTCAGATTGTACTTAAAAAAGAAAAAAAGAAAATCAAACCAAGAGAGTTTCCCTGAGTGAAGAGAAAGAAAATGATTTCCACCTTATTACTAATTCCTTTTATTTCACAGTGGCAACAAATGATTATTGACATATTCCGATATAGACAGCATACAAAAATATATCAGGTTCAAGACTGGATACTTCTGTATTCTGTTCATAGCAGTGTTTCTTGTTCTTGCCCAAGTAGCTGACACGCACACACACTTTGAGATGAGAGTTATATGCAACCACACAGACACTCCTGAGGAAGGCTGGAACAGGTTCTCCAGCTGTGCCCCTTTTACCCAGACTATATGGTAGTACCATTTGCCACCACCCACTTATATTTATCAGCTACTAAAATGCCCTTATGAAAGGGTGTCCAATTTTACTGTGCAATATTATTTTCCAAATGGTACGTGCAACTGAACAGTCAGTGCTTATTTGGAGTGACTTTGTACAGTATATATATATATATATATATATATATATATATATATATATATATATATATATATAAAATGTACTCTACAGCTAAATTATCTCTACACAAAACAGCCAGAGTTGGAAGGTTTAAAATATTCAATAATAAATAATAACAACACAAGACAATACATCTTACTATACAGTGCTAGTCAAGAGTTCAGAGATCACAGAGAAATACTTAAAATAATACAATAGAAAAGTTCTGACATCAATACAGAAAAAATCTAATCTTCTGAGTTCCTAGCTATACCTAAGAGAAAACACAGTTCTAAAATAAACTTACATATAGAACACAGGAAGAGTGCTGGTGAGTTGGATGTTCTCAAGACAAATGGTAAATGCTCTGAGTCTCTCTGTCCTTAAATTGATAACACAGTATCACTGATTCATTTCAGATTCCATAATTTCTTTCTGGTTCCCAGGCTAACAGAAATTCAGAGGTCTTGCAGCTGGTCAGGAAGCCAGAGCAATAAAAGAAATTATACATGTAAATTCTCAACATTAACTTTGGCCTCAAAACAATAGGCAGAATGCCTCCCTCTAGACATCTCGGCTCTGAGTTTTAGAGCAAAGAATTTCACAATGATGACTTATCAGCTTTCTTACAGCAGAGTGCACTGTTCTTACATTTTTTTCAGTTCAACATCCAAACATTCTTTTCACATTTAAGAGAACAAGCCTGTGGCTTACATTAATATTTACACATGACAGAATTATCTACAAAATTCTATCTAGCTAGGCTGGCAGCCTTCACCTATCTTCACATTACATTACAGAAATTAAATAGAATATGTTGCTATTTCTGTGGAGTCAAAAAAAACAGGTGTAGCCTATATTATATTCAGAAGTTACAATGTGATTAATTCAAATCCCATTATCCCTTTCTGAGTTCAAACATATTGAAATATCTACTTTACTTTCTATCAAAATGGATATACTGATTCAGCAATATAACACTCAGATTTCATCTCTGACTTATGATATGAGTTATTTCAGGTAGTATTAGTGACTCTAATAACATACAATATGCAAAAAGCTTCAAAGTTCATGTGACCAAGCTTCAAATTTCAGCTTTCAGGATATTTTTAAATATGTTATGTTATTTTCTATATAAATTATATGAGATATTGTACATTCAGATTTCTGCCATATATATATATATATATATATATATATATATATATATATATATATATACGTAATACACATCTGTCTTACAAACAGTATATTTAAATATATTTTCTGTCTTACTTGCCCACTAATATTCAGCCTTATTCTATATAATTGTATTTGTAAAATCTCCCATCAAAGAGCTATTTAATCATCAGATCTCTATTAGAGATTACAGTATGCATATATATTTCTTCACTTACTGTTACTGCTCTTTTATTGATCGTTCATAGTAGATGTTTCATTCCTTGTGCATATGCATATTATTCTTAAGATGTTTACTCTTTTTATTCTTTCCAGACTTACAACCAATCATGACTATATATAAAAGAGTTGCTGCTTGTTTAATTTGAATGTGTGTTTTAGCCATTGTGAACTGTTATTCTGTTCTAAGCTTCACATCTTGGCATTAGAATTTGATTACCGCATATTAAAATGCAACTCACAGGACACAGCAGTTGCTTATTTCCCCTGTAAGTTTCTCATTCTTCTTAATTCTTTTAAACTGTTCTAATCAGTAGCAAACGTCTAATTTTACATCTTTCCATTAGTTTGTATAGTTAGAGTTAATAATACTGCAATATAAGCTATTAACATTCAGCAAAATGTAAGCAAATTATATGTCAGCAACAGCTCAATATAAAACATTAATATTGCTTTTGTTTTACCAATCCTTCACTTCTAAGAAAAGAAAAAAATGGCATTTTGATTAGATTTCTCACAAATATACTTGGAAAAAAAAAGAAAAAAGGAAGTTCCATTCTGTTTTCACAGACATCAGTGATGAACTTTGACCTAGATTTTCTTCCAAATAGCTCAAGGTGGGAAGCAAGGCAAACAAGAATCCAACATTCTGACACAACTGAAACATTTGTTTGTTTTCAAGCTTTTTCAAGTATTAATTGCTTCATATACAACATGTGAAAGGAATGTGTTATATGAGAACAAAGAAAACAAAATCACCAGCACTTTAACACTTCTAATTTGGGTCTATATCATCACATCGAATGGTGATAAGTGCAAACACCCTTTGTTCGAACCTAAAAGTCTGAAAATCCTAAACAGTGAACTCACGGAACAGCGATTTTTTTCCCAGGGAAAAAAAATGCTGCTCCGTGAAAAAACAAAATCACAACTTTAAAAGAAACTAAAGTGGGAGGGGGAATTTCACCTCCCCACACCCCCCTACTTAAATATACTAACTCCGAGATTGCACTACAGTGGAAGAAATAGCAAGGCCCCAAAGATGGCGCACCGATTTTTTTTCCTTGGGAAAAAAAATCGATGTTCTGTAACTTCGCAGTTTAGGGCTTTCTGATTTTTCGATTCAAACAAAAGGCTTTGGAGCTTATCACCATTCCATGTGGTGATATAGACTCTTCTAATTTGCATATTACTTAAATCTGACATTCAGAAAACACAGCAATGCACATACTAAACAAAGCTGAAAAAGTAAACTAAACTTCTTAACTTGTATAGTCTTAAAGTTATAAATTATATTGCTTACAATGTAATGGTATTCTCTTACAGGAAGTATTTAGCATTTATAAATACATTTATAAATTCAGTTTAATGAAACATTAAATCTTTCACTGTAAAACTAATAATTTATATTTCTTATTGTGAAAAATGTTTTACCTTAAAATATAAACTCATAATTACATATGTTTTGAAGCTTAACATCCAATACAAACCTTTTACTTAAAGGGCAAATCTATTGTTTCAGAAAATAAAGGCCCTGCAATCAGAGAATAAGTTATTTGTTTTTAAACCTTTTTTAATTTTAGAAGCATTTTTCCAGGAATTCAGCTCACTCTATCTCTTGAAGGATATGCTGTTTCAACCCATTTCTTATTATTAAGGAGTTTATTTATTTATTTATTAATTTATTTATTTTTTACAAAAAGTGGATGTCACCTCTAATATAAATGTCAAATATTTTAGTTCCTAAACAAAGAAATAATGTGATTTTTGCAGGAAACACCAATGTAACTGTATTATTGTTCTTTATAAGTTCATTGATCACTGGTAAGCAGGATTTTCCTTTACTCTTTACTTTACTGGAATAATCATTATCAAATCTGACTAAATGTTCACCTATTTTAATACGTGGGCTGGATCATGCTGCTTTTAATATTTGATCTTTTTCTAAGCTAGACATAAACTTAACTATAATTGAAACTTGTGGTGAGTTTTTTTTTCTTCAAAGGTGCTCTCAGGGATTTATGTTCCCTTTCAATTCCAAAAGATAAAGTTTCAGTTAGATTTAATGATATATGTAGTCAGGTTGTGAAGTTTATTATATTGTCTCTCACACACTTTTCAGGTATACCATAAATTCAAATGATATTTTGTCTTAGTCTATTTTCTAAATTATCAACTTTATCTATGAGTCAGTTACTTGGTTTTAAAAGAAATTCAGTTTGAATCTCACCTTCAGTTATTCTCCCTTCATAATCATTTAAAGGTTATTCCATACTGCTGATTTGTGTACTTTGTTGTTTCATAAGAATTTCTAAGTGTCCCGTCTTCTTTCTGGTCACTTCTTTGAAACTTCCTGTTTTGGTATCCAGTTTGTCCTCACTTCTTTGAAACTTCCTGTTTTGGTATCCAGTTTGTCCTTTTTAAATAATACATCCTGAATTTTAGATATTAGTGACTGGATGTCTTTTTTAACACAAGAATCCTGAGTACCATTTCTTGAGTGACAAATGTTGATATCTCTTCTCTCTTAACCAAGCAGTTGAAATTCTGACAGGAAAATTACAGCTTTTGAAGAACTTAAAGCTATAAATCTTTTTTCTGACTATTAGTGAATAAAATTAGCTAAGTATCTTCACACTTTAATTTTTTGATTATATTTTTTGTCAGAGAAAAGTTTTCAATCACAGAGCTTTCACCAGTTACTGCTCTCGGTTAGCCATTTTGGCCACACCCCTCCACCTTGACACTTTTTGTGTATCTACTGTTATAGGAAGTGCTTAACACTGCTGTTTTTCAAGAGACATATTTGCTTAGGGAAAAAGTCAAGATAAAGGCAGATAAGCAGCCTGAGGTAGAAGGGGAAGCAGACAAGAAGTATAGGACTTGTCAGAAAACTCAGGTACCTTTGTGAGGTTTCACAGTAAAGACAGCATTCTTGGCTGAGTGATGAGAAATGATAAAGGTCCCAAGAACAATGGTATAACTGATGAAGTTGCTGACAGTATTGCCACTAGCTGAAGTACTTCAGATAATTAAAAAAAATAAAGAAGTTGTTAAATGGATGGCTAGATAGGACAGAAAAGATTTTTCCTTTTTATTCCTTTTGCCCCTTCCTTGCCTACCAAACATTTTCAACTTAGGATTTGTTGAAGGCACAGAAGGTTTGTCATTTTCACTAAAACTAAAGGTATAAGTCTGTGATGATTAAGTTGAAGGAGACTACAAGTCCATTTAATAGTGCCTTACCTGTTACTTCAATGGAAAATAAGATACATGTGAAGATGAAGATACAGCTGTTGTTTCATCAGATTCAGATCAGGCAGATGTTTCATTTTCAGGGAGAGTGAACATCAAGGAGTACTTCAAGTGTGGAGGACACTTCTTTTTCTAAAAATATCCCATTACCAAAATACAAATAAATAAACTTAAATAAGCAAATAAGCAATTATCTTCACCTAAATGAAGGTATTTTTAGCATACTTATGCAGTAAAACATTGGCCTTGGGTTAATGCCCCTCTTCTCTCAATTAACGATATAACACAAATACATATACTAACCTAACAAACAACCTTTAGAACCTAGGTAGCCTAATATTCTCTGTAGGTCATCAGTGGAAACTTTGTACAAGATCCATAAAGCAGATCACAGAATGGATAATTTGTTACCAAATCCTTTAAAATATGCCTTTCCCCTGAGCATTCTGCCATCAGACAGGTACATGTGAACCTTGTAGGCATACCATGAAGGTTTGCACATTTTACGGGTTTGGAGTTAGAAAACTTAATTGCCAGGCCAATAGAATTAGTTGTTATCAGGACATAGTAATTAAACAAATGCTGGAGATTAAATCAACCATCAGAAGAGATGAACAAACTTATTAGAACATTAGACAAGATTGGGAAACCACATGTCCAAATATAATTATAATGTTTTTGCTGTATCCATGATGTTAGAAATGTCAAACGTAGTACTCAGACATCATGCCTGGCTAAGATTTTGAGGATGTTAAGGCAGCCAAAATGTTGTCAGAAGTTTAAAATGAAGATGAAAAAAGGAAAATAACATCTGGGTTAAATGAACATTTTTAGATGTTCACAAGCCAATTCTCCAGATTCTCCAGGAATTTTCCTGTTTTTGAAAAGTTTTTTTTTTATTTTTTGCATGAACGGAAAAAATAATCCAACAATCAGAAAGAAGCTGGGATTTCAAGGAAAGCAAGCAATTTTTCCAAAAGGAGAAGGGAAACCCAGTTAACTTTATGTCTCTCTAACTTTCCCATCAAGCTTCAAAAGTTCTGAAAATTACCCCAGAAGGATAGACGGTATCTGTTTTGCCAACAGTATGGAAGTCTTATTTAATGGTAAATATAAGATAAAGTTTGTTTCTGTGGACTATGCCACATTGCCACATAGCAAACTTCCATTCATGATTTTCAGTCCATACTAGAGTACCTCCATATTATTTTTCTGGCATTCTGGCCAAGAATCAAGTTCAGATTGTACTTAAAAAAGAAAAAAAGAAAATCAAACCAAGAGAGTTTCCCTGAGTGAAGAGAAAGAAAATGATTTCCACCTTATTACTAATTCCTTTTATTTCACAGTGGCAACAAATGATTATTGACATATTCCGATATAGACAGCATGCAAAAATATATCAGGTTCAAGATTGGATACTTCTGTATTCTGTTCATAGCAGTGTTTCTTGTTCTTGCCCAAGTAGCTGACATGCACACACACTTTGAGATGAGAGTTATATGCAACCACACAGACACTCCTGAGGAAGGCTGGAACAGGTTCTCCAGCTGTGCCCCTTTTACCCAGACTATATGGTAGTACCATTTGCCACCACCCACTTATATTTATCAGCTACTAAAAGGCCCTTATGAAAGGGTGTCCAATTTTACTGTGCAATATTATTTTCCAAATGGTACGTGCAACTGAACAGTCAATGCTTATTTGGAGTGACTTTGTACAGTATATATATATATATATATATATATATATATATATATATATATATATATATATAATGTATTATCTCTACACAAAACAGCCAGAGTTGGAAGGTTTAAAATATTCAATAATAAATAATAACAACACAAGACAATACATCTTACTATACAGTGCTAGTCAAGAGTTCAGAGATCACAGAGAAATACTTAAAATAATACAATAGAAAAGTTCTGACATCAATACAGAAAAAATCTAATCTTCTGAGTTCCTAGCTATATCTAAGAGAAAACACAGTTCTAAAATAAACTTACATATAGATCACAGGAAGAGTGCTGGTGAGTTGGATGTTCTCAAGACAAATGGTAAATGCTCTGAGTCTCTCTGTCCTTAAATTGATAACACAGTATCACTGATTCATTTCAGATTCCATAATTTCTTTCTGGTTCTCAGGCTAACAGAAACTCAGAGGTTAATAGCCCTTTTGATCTTGTAGCTCTTGTAGGTCAGGAAGCCAGAGCAATAAAAGAAATTATACATGTAAATTCTCGACATTAACTTTGAGCTCAAAACAATAGGCAGAATGCCTCCCTCTAGACATCTCGGCTCCAAGTTTTAGATCAAAGAATTTCACAATGCTTGACTTATCAGCTTTCTTACAGCAGAGTGCACTGTTGTTTCATTTTTTTCAGTTCAACATCCAACTCATTCTTTTCACATTTAAAGAACAAGCCTGTGGCTTACATTAATATTTACACATGACAGAATTATCTACAAAATTATATCTAGCTAGACTGGCAGCCTTCACCTATCTTAACATTACATTACAGAGATTAAATAGAATATGTTGCTATTTCTGTGGAGTCAAAAAAACATCTGTAACCTATGTTATATTCAGAAGTTACAATGTGATTAATTCAAACCCCATTATCCCTTTCTATGTTCAAACATATTGAAATATCTACTTTACTTTCTATCAAAATGGATATACTGATTCAGCAATATAACACTCAGTTTTCATCTCTGACTTATGATATCAGTTATTTCAGGTAGTATTATTGACTCTAATAACATACAATATGCAAAAAGCTTCAAAGTTCATGTGACCAAGCTTCAAATTTCAGCTTTCAGGATATTTTCAAATATGTTATGTTATTTTCTATATAAAGTATATGAAATATTGTACATTCAGATTTCTGCCATATATATGTATATGTAATACATATTTGTCTTACAAGCAGTGTATTTAAATATATTTTCTGTCTTACTTGCCCACTAATATTCAACCTTGTTCTATATAATTGTATTTGTAAAATCTCCCATCAAAGAGCTATTTAATCATCAGATCTCTATTAGAGATTACAGTATGCATATATATTTATTCACTTACTGTTACTACTCTTTTATTGATCTTACATAGTAGATATTTCATTCCTTGTGCACATGCACATTATTCATAAGATGTTTACTCTTCTTATTTCCAGTCTTACAACCAATCATGACTATATATAAAAGAATTGCTGCTTGTTTAATTTGAATGTGTGTTTTAGCCATTGTGAACTGCTATTCTGTTCTAAGCTTCACATCTTGGCCTTAGAATTTGATTACTGCATATTAAAATGACAACTCACAGGACACAGCAGCTGCTAATTTCCTCTGTAAGTTTCTCATTCTTCTTAATTCTTTTAAACTGTTCTAATTAGTAGCAAACATCTAATTTTACATCTTTCCATTAATATGTATAGTTAAAGTTAATAATACTGCAGTGTAAGCTATTAACATTCAGCAAAATGCAAGCAAATTATATGTCAGCAACAGCTCAATATAAAACATTACTATATCTTTTGTTTTACCAATTCTTCACTTCTAAGAAAAAAAAGATGGCATTTTGATTAGATTTCTCACAAATATACTTGGAAAAAAAAGAAAAAAAGGAAGTTCCTTTCTGTTTTCACAGACATTAGTGATGAACTCTGACCTAGATTTTTTTCCAAACAGCTCAAGGTGGGAAGCAAGGCAAACAAGAATCCAACATTCTGACACAACTGAAACATTCATTTGTTTTCAAGCCTTTTCCAGTATTAATTGCTTCATATACAACATGTGAAAGGAATGTGTTAGACGAGAACAAAGAAAACAAAATCACCAGCACTTTAACACTTCTAATTCGGCTCTATATCATCACATTGAATGGTGATAAGCGCAAACGCCCTTTGTTTGAACCTAAATGTCTGAAAACCCTAAACAGTGAACTCACGGAACAGCGATTTTTTCCCAGGGAAAAAAATTGCTGCTCCGTGAAAAAAATTCCAACTTTAAAAGAAACTAAAGTGGGGGGTTTCACCCCCCCCACACCCCCTTACATAAATATACTAACTCCGAGATTGCACTACAGCAGAGGAAATAGCAAGTCCCCAAAGATGGCTCACCGATTGTTTTCCCTGGGGAAAAAAAATCGATGTTTCGTAACTTCGCAGTTTAGGGCTTTCTGCCTTTTCGGTCAAACAAAAGGTGTTCAAGCTTATCACCATTCCATGTGGTGATATAGAACCTTCTAATTTGCATATTACTTAAATCTGACATTCAGAAAGCACAGCAATGCACATACTAAACAAAGTTGAAAAAATAAAATAAACTTCTTAAATTGTATAGTCTTAAAGTTACAAATTCTATTGCTTACAATGTAATGGTATTCTCTTACAGGGAGTATTTAACATTTTTAAATACATTTATAAATTTAGTTTAATGAAACATTAAATCTTTCACTGTAAAACTAATAGTTTATATTCCTTATTGTGAAAAATGTTTTACCTTAAAATATAAATGCATAATTACATATCTTTTGAAGCTTAACATCCAGTACAAACCTTTTACTTAAAGGGCAAATCTATTGTTTCAGAAAATAAGGGCCCTGCAATCAGAGAATAAAAGTTATATGTTTTTAAACTTTTTTTAATTTTAGAAGCATTTTTCCAGGAATTCAGCTCACTCTATATCTTGAAGGATATGCTGTTTCAACCCATTTCTTATTATTAGGAACTTTATTTATTAATTTATTTATTTATCTATTCATTCATTTATTTATTTTTTACAAAAGTGGATGTCACCTCCAGAGTGTCAAATATTTTAGTTCCTAAACAAAGAAATACTGTGATTTTTGCAGGAAACACCAATGTAACTGTTGTTCTTTATAAGTTCATTGATCAGTGGTAAGCAGGATTTTATTTTACTCTTTACTTTAGTGGAATGATCATTGTCAAATCTGACTACATGTTCACCTATTTTAATACGTGGGCTGGATCATGCTGCTTTTAATATTTGATTTTTTTCTGAACTAGACATAAACTTATCTATAATTGAAACTTGTGGTGAGTTTTTTTTTTTCTTTAAAGGTACTCTCAGGGATTTATGTTCCCTTTCAATTCCAAAAGACAAAGTTTCAGTTAGATTTAATGATATATGTATCCAGGTTGTGAAGTTTAACATATTGTCTCCCACATACATTTCAGGTATACCATAAATTCAAATGTTATTTCATCTCAGTCTATTTTCTAAATTATTAACTTTATCTATGAGTCATTTACTTAGTTTTAAAAGAAATTCAATTTGAATCTCACCTTCAGTTATTCTCCCTTCATAATCATTTAAAGGTTATTCCATACTTCTGATTTGAGCACTTTGTTGTTTCATAAGAATTTCTAAGTGTCCCATCTTCTTTCTGGTCACTTCTTTGAAACTTCCTATTTTGGTATCCAGTTTGTCCTTTTTAAATAATACGTCCTGAATTTTAGATATTAGCTACTGGATGGCTTTTTTAACACAAGAATACTGAGTACCATTTCTTGAGTGGCAAATGTTGATATCTCTTCTCTCTTAACCAAGCAGTTGAAATTCTGACAGGAAAATTACAGCTTTTGAAGAACTTAAAGCTATAAATCTTTTTTCTATTACTGAATAAAATTAGCTAAGTATCTCCACACTTTCATTTCTTGATTATATTTTCTGTCAGAGAAAAGTTTTCAATCACAGAGCTTTCACCAGTTACTGCTCTCAGTTAGCCATCTTGGCCACACCCCCCATCTTGACACTTTTTGTGTATCTACTGTTACAGGAAGTGCTTAACACTGCTGTTTGTCAAGAGACATATTTGCTTAGGGAAAAAGTCAAGATAAAGGCAGATAAGCAGCCTGAGGTAGAAGGGGAAGCAGACAAGAGGTATAGGAGGTGTCAGAAAACTCAGGTACCTTTGTGAGGTTTCACAGTAAAGACAGCATTCTTGGCTGAGTGATGAGAAATGATAAAGTTTCCCAACAACAATGATATAACTGATGATGTTGCTGACAGTATTGCCACTAGCTGAAGTACTTCACATAATTTAAAAAAAAATATTAAAGAATTTGTTAAATGGATGGCTGGAAAGGACAAAAAAGATTTTGTCTTTTCCTTCCTTTTGCCCCTTCCTTGCCTACCAAACCTTTTCAACTTAGGATTTGTTGAAGGTACAGAATGTTTGTCATTTTCACTAAAATGAAAGGCATAAGTCTGTGATGATTAAGTTGAAGGAGACTACAAGTCCATTTAATAGTGCCTTACCTGTTACTTCAATGGAAATTAAGATACATATAAAGATGAAGATACAGCTGTTGTTTCATCAGATTCAGGTCAGGCAGATGTTTCATTTTCAGGGAGAGTGAACATCAAGGATGACTTCAAGTGTGGAGGACACTGCTTTTTCTGCAACTATCCCATTACCAAAATACAAATAAATAAATAAACTTAAATAAGCAAATAAGCAATTATCTTCACCTAAATGAAGGTATTTTCAGCATATTTATGCAGTGAAACATTGGCCTTGGGTGAATGTCCCTCTTCTCTCAATTACCGATATAACACAAATACATATACTAACCTAACAAACAACCTTTAGAACCTAGGTAGCCTAACATTCTCTCTAGATCATCAGTGGAAACTTTGCACAAGATCCATAAAGCAGATCACAGAATGGATAATTTGTTACCAAATCCTTTAAAATATGCCTTTTCTCTGAGCGTTCTGCCATCAGGCAGATACATGTGAACCTTGTAGGCATACCATGAAGGTGTACACTTTTTACATCTTTGGGGTTAGAAAACTTAACTGCCAGGCCAATAGAATTAGTTACTATCAGGACATAGTAATTAAAAAAATGCTGGAGATTAAATCAACCATCAGAAGAGATGAACAAACTTATTAGAACATTAGACAAGATTGGGAAACCACATGTCCAAATATAATTATAATGTTTTTGCTGTATCCTTGATGTTAGAAATATCAGATGTAGTACTCAGACATCATGCCTGGCTAAGATTTTGATGATGTTAAGGTATCCAAAATGTTGTCAGAAATGTAAAACGAAGATGAAAAAAGGAAAGTAACATCTGGGTTAAATGAACATTTTTTAGATGTTCACAAGCCAATTCTCCAGATTCTCCAGGAATTTTACTGTTTTTGAAGGTTTTTTTTTTGGAAGAACAAAAAAAATTATCCAACAATCAGTAAGAAGCTGGTATTTCAATGAAAGCAAACAATTTTTCCAAAAGTAGAAGGGAATCCCTATTAACTTTCATGTTTCTCTAACTTTCCCATCATGCTTCAAAAGTTCTGTAAATTACCCCAGAAGGATAGACGGTGTCTGTTTTGCCAACAGTATGGAAGTATTATTTAATGGTAAATGGAAGATAAAGTCTGTTTCTGTGGACTATGCCACACTGCCACATAGCAAACTTCCTTTCATGATTTTCAACCCATTCTAGAGTACCTCCATAATATTTTTCTGGCATTCTGGCCAAGAATCAAGTTCAGATTGTACTTAAAAAAGAAAAAAAGAAAATCAAACAGAGAGGGTTTCCCTGAGTGAAGGGAAAGAAAATGATTTCCATCCTATTACTAATTCCTCATTTCACATTGGCAACAAATGATTATTGACATATTCTGATATAGACAGCATACAAAAATATATCAGGTTCAAGATAGGATACTTCTGTATTCTGTTCATAGTTCTATACTTTAAGCTATAGCAACAGGAACATTTACAAAATGCCTACTACCTATATTTGTTTATCTGAACAATTGTCTACAGTCCTTTCAACAATTCTGAGCCAAATGATGTTTGTTATGTACTTATTTTCAAATATGTGAATCACACACTACACTTGGAACAACCTTATTTGATATCTGTTCAAAACTCCAGTTTCTAGCCACAGATATTCAGACCATCCATCTTAGGATATATATCTATCCATTGACAAAGTAAAGGAAATTGTAGCTTTTTTGCAAACATCCAATAATAAGAACTGACAACTGCAAAAGTATATCTTTTATCTTTGAAATACAAACTATGTTGCATAACCACGGCTCCTTATGTAGGATTGACTACATATATACTAAGCACAGTGGTCACTCAGGCTGATCTAGGACCAGTCACAACAGGCTTTTGTGTAAAAAAGCTATAACTCCTTATCTGATTTTGTGACTGAATCACCAGAAACTTTCTCAAGGAACACCCATTCTTTCTTAATATCCTTGCAAGATTCTTCTCACCAGTACGTCAAGGTAATACACGGGGGGCTCATTTTCTATCTTTATCAGTGCAGGGCTATTGGAGTTCTTTAACTTTGTCATTCCACAGCAACATAAAATGTGGACTGTAAGACTAGCATTAAACCCCTTCCTAAAAGTGTAACAATCAGGTCAGGTTCAGATTCAAACAGGCAGTACTGTGGTCAAGCAATGATTGAACAAATGAAAGGCCACATTTAAACTAACATTGTAAATTATTATTAAATATATGGCAATGAACATTACAAAACACAGGTAGTGACTGTGTCTACCAGGCCAACCTAGTGTATCAGCAGGACTTCTGAATAGTAAGATCTAAGTGGTACCTGAGTAAGTGTCTGATCCAGTACTACAAAGGGGGGGGGGTCTGTATATTGAAGTCATAATTTTCTCAGGAGAATATACCACCCTGCATAAGCCATCTATCCCCACCCCACCACCAAAGGCGAAAGAATGGACAACACAGATACCTTTTCCTTCAAGATCAAGACCTTCTGTATAAATTTCTGCACTTACCCTATTTCAGAATGTAGCACTGAAAGCAACATATGACAAAAAACAGATTAGTCTGAAATCCTCATCACTAGCAGAGAATTTAGTTCCAATCTGCGCTACTTGAGATAGTATTCCATCCATTTGGAATTTAAAAGTTTTTCCAGCCTTTCTTTTCTCAACAAGAAGATAACATCCTTCTTTCCATTCTGACAGCTGTAAGGTGGAGACAATGGATGATCTGTCTTGAATTCCTTGTACTAGTATTTTACTTATTGCGGTCTTACAGATATTCAAAGAGGTGACGAGACCATCTATCAGAACACTTTAGTTCAGTAAATGACACAGGTCTTCACGGGATATAATTACAATATAAATGATACATTTTTAAGCACTTTGCCTAACATTGTAAGCTACTTCCTTCATAATGAACCTCTTCGTCTCTAGATGTGGGTTTGCCAGCTTTATTAATCAACGAACACAGAACTTTAAAGGACTATAAATTTAAACACATCCAGAAGGGCCATAAATGTTATGCTAAAGAACTGTGTCCAGTTTTGAACCAGTTCATTCAGTTACATCATATTTGTAACATCTGCAAGGCAACTATCTGAATCATAGACCTGGATGTACAGTAAATGTTGTTTTGTATTTCATCAGGAGAAATGTTCATGCAAGACCAATCATTATTTTCATCCCGGAGGTAGTATCTTGAACAAATGTCGTAATAGGGTATTTCACCTTTTTGTGACCTTTTCTGAATAAGTCAATAAAGGAGAACTGTTTCTGTCTATTTTGGGTAATCACACATAACTGTGACACCACGTTCTAAAACTGCCTTACTAACAAAACTTTATCAGTTGTCTGTGTGTCATCTGCTAAATGATAATTAAACTTTCCAACTGGCAAACAAACTTTAGTCAAATGGTTAGGTGGTAGTCCTTTATTTTGCTATAATGAGTATAACAAATCACTGAAGGAAGTGGTGCAACTATACTTTACTAGTGCAGCAGTCACATCAAAAGACATTTTCAAGAATACTTCTGCTGAAGATGTATTTATTTTATTTTGTTTTGCTTTTGTTTACCAGGTTTGTCTAACTGAATTTAGTCCAAAAAAAAGTGCAATTTCAGTGGAGGACAGGGTAAAAAGCTCCAAAAATATGTGTGAACTTGGAAAGAATTGTTCACTTGTAGTAAGCAATGAAGCTCTAATTTCAGCTGCAAGGAATGGCAACATTTCTAATAATTTACCTAAAATGGTTACTTTAATATCTTTATACATTTTAGAATTTTTAAGAAGTGTTGCTTGAGCTCGTACCCTTATGTTATGAATAACTGCTGTAATACTTCTCAGAGAAAAATAGGACAGTTGAGACTTATAGTTTCCTTAACAACAGATCATCAAGAGAGGAGTATTAGAGCAATTTGCAACCACCATCTAGCCCTCTCATTGGTGCAGCAGTTAGCTTTGTTGCCTCACAGCAAGTGTTTGTCTGATTCGATTCTCGGCTGGGGTGCCTTCTGTACTGAGTCTGCATGTCCTCCATGTGGTCGCATGGGTTTCCTCTGGATGATCCAGTTTCCTCCAACATCCAAAGACATGCATTAGGTGGATTGAGCACTCTAAATTGCACATAGGTATGAGCGAGTAGTACGGATGAACTACAGCGGTAGGGCTAGCTACCCAGTGGTGTAAACCTAGGCTTGAGATGATTGTCACTGTTGAAGTAACACCCTGACCCCATGTACTAAAATGGGAAAAGGGGTAGAGGATGAATGGTCAGATCTAGCCCTCTGTACGCTTTCCTTTTTTTACCTAGTCTGTATAGTTAGGAAAGGTATGGCTGTTACTTGTATCTGATGTTTTTTTTTTCAAGTTGAAAGTTCTTAGGCATCAACCATACATGCATATTTCAGTTTCTGATATTTGGGCCACCTTAACAGGAAAGGTTAAAAACTTCTATTGGAAAACTAACTTGCAATTAACCTATATAGATTCATTCTCATTTAAGACTGTTTAAATTGACTAAAATGTTAAGTTTATATAAGTGAAAACTGGCAGGTAGTAGTTTATTAAGTAGTTTAGTCTATACTCATAATATTACTCAAGATGGTGATCAAAAATGTTGGGAAAGTAGCAGCAGCATCCACAGTTAGACCACATGACTAAATGCATAGGCCCAGGACTGGTGGGGAAAAATGAAGTGGATGAAAATTTTGCAGAGAAAATGGCAGGTAAATCTGCAGAAATATAACTTGATATGGTTCAATTAGAAGTCAAGAAAATGCAAGAATTTGGATGACTTTCTGAAAATTTTGGAAGGAGTGGAAGGACTTGATTTTAATAAACTTTGTTAATAATTTGATACGATCTTGGCTTTCCAGCAAAAATCAAGGGCCAAGAGGTCAGTTCTTGGACATCCATGCAATTATCATTTCATCAAAAACTAGTTGACTTTGATGATAAAACACAGAAAAGAACATCACAATTGACTGGGAAACCTCTGGGTGTAGAAGGACTCGGACATATGTGCAAGAAAAATTAATGTCATGGACAGGTTTTCAGTGAATACTATGAGAAGGCTTATTAACTTCCTCAAAAAATTTTAAACAAATCTATTCTATGGAGCGCATACATAATTAATTCAGTTGGAATCTTGTTATGATTTTAAACAAATCTATTCTATGGAGCGCATACATAATTAATTCAGTTGGAATCTTGTTATGACAAGAGATCTGTTTTTTTTTTTTTTCTGGATGGAGTAAGATTGTTTTCAGAATCACTGAAAGCTTTAGAGAGAGTTTATAATTTCAAAGTGGCAGAAAGAAATGCTGGTCAGGAATTAGATTACATGTATAAAATGTAAACTGAGGTTGACAAAAGGCTTTTCTTGTTCAAAGGAAAATGTTCTCAATTGAAAAAGATTTTGGTGATGCTGCTAAAGAATATCCGTTTATTTTCTGAGTCAGTTAATTTCAGTGTTAAGATTCTATTGAGGTAGCTGGTATAACAAATAATAGTGGGTCATTGAAACTGGCTGTTTTATGAATATTTGTTATTGTTGAATAACCAAAGATGAGTTTGAGGGCAAAACTGATTTCATCCGTGTTTGTTCCTTTAGTTACCACCCATTGTTACCGTGATACTTGTGTTTGACTTCATTTATTTTAATGAACAAAATAAGATTTTGATACAGTTGTTAAAGGGTTTGTTAATGTTTTATCTTTTGAATGTTTTAATTATGTTATGAAGAAATAAATATGTTATTTTTCTCAAAATAGACATTTAAAAGAAGGTTATCACCTTTCAAATAATGCTTATAATACATTAACAGTTATATTTTAGATTTCTTAGTTAGGTAACTATTTTCCTACAGGTAGAAATGTCTTTAGGTGATATACAGCTGAAAAACTAAGGATTTTTACAGAGATGGGTGTGCTTGGAATGGCTGGGTGTTTTTGGGAGTGGAGAATGACTAGAATGACATAGAGTAACATGGATGAGACTGATTTTTTAATTTGTAGAAAAATAACTCTTGAAAGGAATCAAGTCAATCTATCAAAGGTTTGAGCTGGGATTGTGGGCATGGCTGAGAAATGAGATACCAGTATGACAGACTTAGCAGGTATCATGTACCCAAATGTATGTAAAGGGAGAGGTAGGTGTGGTGCAAATATTGTCAAATACCCAGGTGGTTTGTGGTACAAATATTATCATAAACCCAGGAGTTTTCCTAACAATCCACAGACACGTGTTCATAGGTAGGTACTAAGCTATTGGCCCTAGGGCCAATATAAGCCTAGCCAAAAAGGTACCCTGGCTTTCGCCACCCAAGAAAATTATTTTCCTGTGCCCCTGTCGAGCAGAGCCACAGAAGTGATCCCTGGGGTGAATTTCCTATTTCCCATCCAATCATCAAGATTTTTCTTGAAGAGTGCTAATGAGGAGCTTTGTTTGATATAGAAAGGTAGATTGTTCCAGAGTATGGGAAGTCTCTGGGACAGGAATCTATCCCTCCAGCATGTTCTGTTTATTGTGGTGACAAGGTTTAGGTCCCTAGAGCATGTAACTCAGAGGGATTGGGATTTCTTTAAGTGGAGCATGTCCAACAGCTCTGGGTTTGACATAGCTTTGTATGTTAGGCAGAGATCGCCTCTGAGTATGCAATATGCAACGGAGAAAAGCTGGAGTTTTTTGAGACAGTCTGTGTAGGGCATCTGTTTCAGGCTGGTAATCCTCTTTGTGAGGTATTTCTGCGGCCTTTCTAGTTGTTGTACATGTCTTGTGAGGTACATACCAAAAGGGGCATTGTACTCTATAATGGGTCTAATGAGTGACGAGTAGAGAGGAACTATGACCTCTTTTTTCCTGGATGAGAAACCTTTTGTGATGAGTTGTGCCACATAGGAGGATTTCCTGAATACTGTGGTGATATGATTATCAAAGGAGAGACTACTGTCCACCTGTATCCCAAGGTCTCTTATCATACTTTCGGTGTTAAGTAGACTGCCGCCTATGTGGTAGTTCATGGGTACAGAGTTTTTACCAAAGGATATGACAATGCACTTTTTGGCATTGAGCTTGAGGCCATGGCTTTAACACCAGGCATCTCTTTCAGTGAGCCCTTTTTGTAGGATGTCCATATCATTAGGAGTTTCGATTATGGCTCCTAGTTTGCAGTCATCTGTGAACTTTGTTAGCCAAAGACCTTCTGTGTTAGCCTGTACTTCAGAGAAGTAGATACCAGACAGGAGAGGACCCAGGACTGAACCCTGTGTTACTCCACTTTCACATTGTGGGTTCTGTCAGTGAGACTTTTGGCAACCTATCTTGTGACATAGGTGTTTATATCTAGTTTAGTGACTTTATGTATAATTCCAGAGTGGGGGATGGTGTTGAAAGCCTTGGCGAGATCTAGATAGGCTGTGTGAACCACCTTACCCTCGTCTACAGCTTTGGTGACTGCTTCCAAGAAGTCTATCAGGTTTAGGTGACATGATCTGCCTTTTACAAACCTGAACTGGGTGGGGTCCAGAGTGTGAAGATTACCAGTGTCTTTGTTTATAAGTTCCATGATGATATGTTCCATGGCTTTGCAGACCAGGCTTGTCAGGCTAATGGGGTGGTAGTTCCTGGGGTCCGTTGTGGCTCCCCCTTTGTGGAGTGGGATAACCATCACTGTGTGCCATTCAGTGGGCACAAAGCCTGAGGTGAGGCTATGATTGAACATGGTACTTAGGTGGGGGGCAGTTTGTTCTGTAGTTCGTGTAGAACATAGACTGGGATGTTGTCAGGTCCCATGGATGCTGTGTTCTTGGCTTTGGAGAGTGTGGCTTTTACCTGTGCAGCCATGATTACAGGAACTTTGCATTCTTCCAGTATAGAGATGGGCCCTTTAGGGGGTGAGAGGGGGGTAAAGTTAGCACTGAACCTATCTGCCAGGATGTTGGCAATATCAGTTGGTTCTGTATATTTAGTGCCATTGTGCTGTAACTCAGAGCAGTTGCCATTGAGATTCTTGACATAGCTATAAAATGCTTTGTAGCTGTCTTTAAAATCAGTGGCAATTTTGTTTTTGTAACTAGCTTTGGAGCATTTTATGAGGGATCTCAGCTTCTTACTGAGGCTGACCAGGGAGTTCTTCCAATCATGAGGTTTTACTCTTTTTTGCAAGTTTCTTTCTTCTGTTGTAGAATTTGTTTATGGCAGGGGACCACCAGATTGGCTTCCTTTTTTTAGAGGATAGCATCTTTGTTCTGTTAGGGATAGCACGATCTATGCACTTGTGTAAGTGTTTATAAAGTGCATTTGTGTAGGATTCAACAGTCGTACATCTATTGTCCATCTGCATGGGTGTTGTGACGTTTGCCACTTCTGTCTTAAGAAGTGTGAAGTTGGCTTTGGAGACATTTTTTACAGTGGTTTCCCTAATGGAGGGGGGGGGGTGGGAGTGGGATGTGGATGTCTAGTGTGATTAGCTTCTGGTCGGATCTGACCAAAAGGAATTGACCTCTGGTGTGGAACACCAGTTGCCCATGTTGGTAATGACCAGGTCTAAGATATTGCTGCCCCTGATGGGGTGTGGATAAGTTGATCCAAGGCATTGGAATTTATAAATTCCAAAAAATGTTGAGCAAAAGAGTTGGTACATGAGTAGTTTTCCCAGTTAATGGTGGGGTAGTTGAAATCGCCCATTATTAGAGTGTTGGGATGTACCGTAATATTTTCCAGTGAATCAAGAAATGAAGAGTGGGAATCCTGGAGCAAGGTGAGGGATCTGTACCAAGCTACAATTTGGATTGCGGTCTTGCCCAGAGTTAGTTGCACTTGGATAATCTTGGATGCATCATGCAGAGCAACTAGCCTGGAGGTGTGGATATTCTTAATGAATATGAACACACCTCCACCTTTAGTGTTTTGGTCTAGGTTAGGTGGCCGAAAGGTGTGGTATGAATTATAGCCTGGTAATGCAGGGGTGCTCTCTGGAGCCTTGAACCAGGTCTCTGTCACTGCACAGATGTCAATGTTCTCCATTTTAAGGAGTGCCTCAAGTGAGTGTATTTTGAGATTTAGACTTCTAGCATTGAGTAGCATTACCCTCAGATTTTGCTTGCTTGTACCTGTTGGTGGTAAATTTGTCATTTGAACCATGCATAACAGGTCATTTCAACCTTGCCTAAAAGATGTTAATATGTGTCCCGTGCACACCGCCAGGTATCTTATTGCATTAATAAATTATTTTTTAATTATATCTGTATTTTTAGATCAAATTTCTTCTGTAAAAGTAAATGTATGCTAGTTAATGTTTTAAGTCCATTTTAATGTAAAGGAGTTCCTTTACCAATTTTAAGTAATTGTTTCAGAGTCATGACTTTTTAACTAAGAAAAAATTTTTTATCAAAATTTTATATGCCATTTATAATTCCATTTGTAACTGTAATGTCACAGGCACTTTTTTGTCAGTCACATTTTGGATCAGAATTGCACAGTTTCTGTGCTGTAGTTAAAAGTGGTATCAATCAATAGATGGGGTGCTGAAAATCGGAGCTCAAAATGTTATGTTTTGAAAGAGTTGTAGACATTTGTTGAAAGTAACTTGAAAAAAGTATGTTGCCCATTTTAACTTAGTGATTGTTGCACAGCCTTAAAACTTTTTGAAATATATGGAAATTTTTGAGGTCATCATTTCTTCTGGCTAATTGTTTGTGGCATTATGCATATTCATTTGAAAATGTTTTGCAGTTGTTTTTGTGAATTCCAGTTTCAGTCATAATTATAACTTTTAAGCTATGGGTAATTTTACCATGAAAGATTCAGGACATGTTATTTTTTGAACCCTTCTATCAAACTGTTGTGTGTCTTTATGCAGTTTCATTTTTAAATGTTATTTTACAGTTGTGTTCAGAAGCCTCACTTTCTGTCTTAGTTTGAAATTATCAAAATGGTAATTTCAGGCAGAATTATGGACATCTGTTGAAATTAATGTTTAAAATGTATGATTTTTCATGTTTATCAACTTTTCTCATATTTACAGTTTCCCTAGTAACAGTTTTTGTTTTTCATTATTTTAAATTGTATTTTTTCCAATGTGTGGAAGTCATCTACAGAGTCTTCTTCCACTGCAGATCAGAGTTAATGGTGAGAGAAAAAAATGGCCACCAGTAAGAAGTTGAAGGAATGTTATTTAAGTTAAAGCTCTCTCACAAAGCCACTACAAATAATAAACAGGTTGTCAGTATCATACAATGTAACACTAAACAAATCCCACACAGATCAGAGCAAACACATAGACTCTTAAAAGTAACCTACCTAAACCCCAAAGTTATCTAAATCTAACCTTAGGAATGCATACTATCAGCTTACTAACCTCATAAACACACGACATAGGCATCACTCACCACGAAACATACATCTAAGAGTTAAATTCATCCAATTCAAAAGCACGGAAGGCAAACTTTTAAAAAACCAAAGGAAGGATAACCATAAGGCAAACTTACACACAGTCCAATACCCTAATCATAGGTGACCTCATAGTGAGACATACCAATGCACCACTCACCAGGCTGTGCAAAGACAGGGTCACATTCAGTTGCAAATCAGGAGCCAGTATTCACCACATCAGACATACACTCAAGTCCCTGCACTACAAGTGCACTTATGACACAGCCATAGTGTACATGGATATAAATTACTTCAGACATACCTCCCCGGTCCATATGAAGAAAGACATAATGGAGTTATCAGAATATGGGCACAAGGTAGGTATAAACCTAGTCTTGAGTAGCATTCTACCATCACCAAGAATAATGCCATAATCTGAACAAATAATTATTGGCTTCAACAGTTGGTGTAGCTTCTAATGCTATTCAAAGGAGGTGCAGTATATAACTGCTTGAGAGGAGATGCAGGCAGTCCTAATTGCTTTGCCAAGAATGGCAAGTACCTATTCATCCAAGGCTTTCTTAAATTGGCTAAATCCTTGTCCACACCCATACTGCCTCTTTAAGCCAATGTACATCTTCGAAAGCTCCCAGCATAACAAAACAGAATCCAGATTACATAAATGTACTGCTTCTCAACATTAGGAGCCTTAAGGAAAAAATAAACCTCCATTCCTTACAAGCTCTCCTTACCCTGGAAAACATTGATATATGCATCTTCATGGAAACCGGGTTTAGGACCAATGAAAGCACTCCACAAGTGCAGGTCTTTAATGTGTACCACATGTTTAGGCCTACCGCATTAGAAGAAGGTAATAAAGGTGGTGTTTTCCTCCACATTCTTAAAAAATCATCTCCAGACTCATTAGACAAGTTAACAACCTGGAACTCCTTCATATTAAACTTGCTGTCAGTAAAAGCCCTTACCATATCATAGCTAATTATAGATCCCCCATGTCCCCCTAAACCCACATCTTTTACCAAACCATTATGGAGTCCCTGTGCATTAAGCCAAACACAATTCTCCTGGGAGACTTCAGCTAGACTTCAAATACCCCACCATTAACTGGAATTCTTATACATCTTCAAACACAATTGTCTGGACTTCACTAACACAAACTCTCTAGACTAGTTAGCCTGCACCCTACCAGTGCTGTTAAAATCCTGGGCATGATCCTTACCAATATGGGGCAGTTTTGCTCCCCGCCAATAGTCACTTCCTCTCTCGTCAAATTAGATCACAAATCATTCACATTCACCATAAGAACAAAGACAAATGCATCTACCAACTGTAGTATGTACAGATTATGCTAAGGCTAATCCACTTGAACAGTGATGACATAACTAAATTTGAAATCCCCACATATCCTGATGACCATGCTGCTTATGCAGAATCCTCTGTTGCCTAATTCTACGCACTTGTACATAGCTGCATAGATGCAGCTGTCCCCCAGTGAAGGAAATGCTATGCTAAGGTGCTCTGATCGCACAGAAGGATAAAACTCTGTCTACAGCTCAGGTGACCTATGTTTGATTAGTGGCTTGGGTGACTGGCAGGGCAGCAAGTAGGGATAGTGTGTGTCTATCCCAGGGTGGGATGTGGTTACATCCCTGGTGTAGGCTTAGGTTTGAGCAGAGATGGCATAATCTAAGCGTGATTAGTGTGGGAGCAAGGCTGAGCTTCTGCGGAAGTGGGAAAGAGACTACACACTCACAATGCACACCTCCCCATATGATGCATCCACATAATCAGAGGGGAAGGGGGAAACCAGAGGTAGGCCTTAAGTAAAAAAAAAATGGTAGATGCGGGATGGTGCCTACACCCAGAACATCTTTTAGCATCCAAGTTAGCCCTGGTCAAGAAATAAGTGTTAGGGGATAATAGGAGTGACTAGTAGACCCAGCAGTGAATGTGAGGCACTGAGGACAGTTGTGAAAATGAAGCAGGGGTGCAAGAACACTCCCAAAAAGAAGTAAATGCGATGTCAAATTTAAGACAAAGCCTTATGGTGGAACTCAAATATAAACAGGCTGTATAACAAAATAAAAACACATTGCAGTCAAAAGTAAATGTCACTCTCAAGATGCTAAAAACTCTCTTGCTATAGTTCACAGGGAACTCTGGACCCTGATCAAATCAACCAAAACCAGATATGTGGTATAAAGTAGCCACCCAGCTGAAAGATAACCCCAAAGCCTTCTTTAAGTATGTCATAAACCCCAAAAACAATATGCAGTACTACAATAACCTAATAGAAAATGATATCACATACTGGGTCAAAGAGGACATAGTCAATCTACTAACAGCCAAATTTAGCTCAACCATCAGCCCTTCTCCCAACCTATATCTCCAGATCACAAACCTGCGCCTATACCCCTCTCACATCTTTTAACAACTGGTCCTTGATGGTCTGTCCAAGGCCAAGAACCCTACTTCCATAGGGCTGGATAATATATCAGGCTGCCTAGAAGTCAGCCTGTAACAGGGTCATTAAACCTTCTACAAGGGCTATTCAATATTAGTGTGCAATCCACACCACTAACACCAGTGAGGCAAGTGCACATTGGGAGGATGATAGGTACACATGCAGTAAAGTACAATTTCCCTTAAGAGCAGACAGAGTTCACTGTCAGTCTGGGGCTGGTCTCTCCCTCACTCTCCAGATCCCCAATAAGACTCCCCATTGGCATATCTACAGGGTTAAGATGTCAGCTGAGTGGTCAACCCAAAACCTCCAGCACCCTCTCTGTCCAACCAGTGTTTCATGTCCCCTGCCCAAATAGCTAATACACATGCACACACTTTGAGATCTGATTTATATACAAACACAAAAACACTCCTGGGGAAGGCTGGCACAGGTTCACTATCTATGCCCCCTTCTGCCCAGACTATAAGGTAGTACCAGCTGCCACTAACCACTCTTAGCTACTATAAAGGCCTTTACCAAAGGGTGTCCAGTCTTACCATGTAATTTTACTATTATCCAAATGGTACGTGTGACTAGAAGTTTTTAAGGCTATTTAGGAGTGGCCTATACAGTATCACCAAATACATATGCAAGTACTCTAAGAGCTTAAATATCTCTACACAAAACCAGCTACAATTAAAAGGTTTAAATATATTTAATAATAAATAATAAAAGCACAAGACAATACTCATTAACTCAACACAATGACAATAGAGTATAGAATCACAGGAAATATTTAAAACAACGTTACAAAACAGTCTCACATAAATACAGAAAACATTTAGACTACTCTTGCTATATTCCTATGTCTAAGAGATACTATGCCTTAATGTCTTACTTACAGAGCCAGGCAGATATAGATGAGAAGTGCTGAAGAGATGTTTACAGGTTCAGAACAAAATACAAAATGCACAGACTTTTTCTCTGAGATAGTTCTTAAATTATCATTAAACATTTCTGCTGGGTTATCTCAGATTACATCATTCTTGTCACCTCTTCCTATAGTTTCCAGGCCAACAGAAACCTAAAAGTTAGCACCTCAGTGTCAAGAATACCTATCTCTTAGAAGCTTGCCTGGAACTGGGAATCATAAAACTGTTAAGTACTTTTACCACTGAAACCTATAATTATCTCTGTCTCAAACAATAGAAAGAATTTCCAGCTGCAGACATTCTGTCTTCTAGTTCTGGTAAACACACTCATAAAATTATTTATTTATTTTCTCAGAGTTTGCATGTAACTCTGTATGTCCCAACTTCTTTTATGAAAGCATACATTTGCACAGGCATATAATCCATATACATTTTTGCTCTTCTCCAGCAGAGTGCACTGTGGTTAAAATTTTGAAGCTCAGCACATAACATATAGTTTAATTGTAACATGTAGTTCTCTTACATTTGTAAGGCAAGCCTGTGGATCATATTAATATTTACAAATGACACAGGATTATTTACAAAATTCTAGCTGGCAGCCTTCAAAGAAAGGATCATTATTGAATTAATAAATAAGGACATAGGCAAACTACACCTATAAAGTCTTGACCTAAGCCAGATGGAATTTATTATGGGCAGACCCTACCTACTTAACCTGGTTGAGTTCTTTGAGAACGTTACAGAAGCAATAGATGAGGGTAAATGAGTACATACTGCATATCCAGATTTCAAAAAGACATTTGACATCATTCTAGCTTTCATAGCTAAATGTAAATCCCTATGTAACTTGTTGAATAGGATAAATAAAATGCAGGAAATTAGGGCAGGCACCTCTACCTCCTACCAAAGACCTGTCATTAGTGGTGTTTCCCAGAGTTCAGCTCTTAGGTCATTCTATTTGGCATTTACGTATCAGGGATCAAAACAAATGTTTAGTGTCTGTTACTGACCAAGTCTGCAGATGACTGTAAACTTGGTGCCATCATAAACTCCATAAAGGACAAGAACATCCCTCAAGAAGGTCTTTCCCAAACAAATAACTGGTTTCAAAACTATTGGCTGAAACTAAATGCCAAGAAATGTATAATAGTATCCTTCAGCAAGCATGACTTTCCTTTTAGCTATCAGATTGACAGCACACCCTTAAAAGTTGATCCCGTAGTCAAGGACCTTGGAGCCCATGTTGACAATAAACTGCCCTTTGATCACCATGTATCGACTATTGTAAGGAAGCCATTCTTTCATCACACAGGTTATATGTAACCGTATAGTGTCCAGGCCCAGGGATGCAATCGTTCCTCTGTACTTGGCTCTCATTTGGCCAATCACTGAATATAATGTACCTGTCCAAACACTTGTAAACACTAGAATGACCACAACAATTTTACACAAAAGCATCATCATCTTCTTTTGGCTGTTCCCATTAGGGGTCACCACAGCGGATCATCTGTTTCCATTTCTTCCTGTCCTCTGCATCTTGCTGTGTCACACCAACCACCTACATGTCCTCTCTCACCATATCCATAAACCTTATCTTAGGCCTTCCTCTTTTCCTGTTACCTGGTAGCTTCATCCTTAGCATCTTTTTCCCAATATACTTAGCATCCCTCATCAGCACATGTCCAAACCAACGTAATCTTGCCTCTCTGGCTTTGTCTCCAAACATTACAACCTGGGATGACCCTCTAATATACTTATTCCTGATCCTGTCCACCCTCGTCACACCCAGTGCAAATCTTAACATCTTTAACTCTGCCACATCCAGCTCAAACTCCTGCCTTTTTGTCAATGCCACTGTTTCCAACCCATATGACATAACTGGTCTCACTACCCTCTTGTAGACCTTCCATTTCACTCTTACTGGTACTCGTCTGTCACAAATCACTCCTGACACTCTTCTCCACCCACTCCATCCTGCCTGTACTCTCTTCTTCACCTCTCTTCCACACTCACCATTACTCTGAACTATTGATCCCAAGTATTTAAACTCATCCACCTTCGCCACCTCTACTCCTTGCATCCTCACCATTCCTCTATCCTCCCTCTCATTCACACACATATATTCTGTCTTAGTCATGCTGACCTTCATTCCTATTCTCTCTAGAGCATATCTCCATCTCTCAGGGGTCTCCTCCACCTGTTCCCTACTCTCACTACAGATCACAATGTCATCTGCAAACATCATAGTCCACGGGGACTCCTGTCTGATCTCATCTGTCAACCTGTCCATCACCATTGCAAATAAGAAAGGGCTCAGAGCTGATCTTTGATGTAATCCCACCTCCACCTTAATTGCAACAAAAGACCTAAACCTTAAGAAACATGCAGACCATCTCAAAGCCTTGTCCTTCTTCTTGGTATTATACAGGCTAGTAATACACAACCTCTGCCTAGCATATGTAGAACTTATCCTGTCAGACCTATTACACATTATCAAATCCAAAGGTAGCATGCATGAACATCTGCTCAAGGGATATCAGTGTCCTTTGCAACACCAATAGGACATGCTGGAAGGACATGTATGCATCATAGACAACACCACTTCTATGGAACCGTCTTCCATTCTACATAAAGCCAAGTCCTCCTCTTATTTTTTTCAAATGTGATTTGGATGACTAGATGGGAAACCAAAAATTAGCTTGCCCCCTCTGGTTTAACACCCATGTCCCTCATGGACAGAGGCAAGAAGTAACACACCCCCTTTTCTGCCCATCTCTGGGTTATTCATGCGCAAAATATAAGGGCTAGAAAAACTAGACTATAAGGTTAGGCTTCTTATGATCCTCACAGATAAATGGCCTAGCAAGTAACTATGAACCTGTGTGAGAGAGGAGTTCATGACTGAATGCAAGATCTAGGTGGGCTGTGCTTGTTTTCTATCATGTGTGCAATACATTTGATGCACTTATAAGTTATGAATAACAGCTATAACTGTTCTGTTAAAGAATTTACAGTTAATGTTAAGACTCATCCAGCTGTGCCAATTTTCTCAATTACTTTTTCATTTATTTCAATAAATTATCCCTTCCACGCAAATAACAGCTTCTAATTTTGCCAAGTGCATGCATTGCATGTATATTTGTTTTTCAAAGTGATTTTCTGTTAAGCAGTCTCCTTCATCTGCCATAATTAAAATAATAAATCGCTATGTCCAACACTAATATTTTTTTAAAGTGATTGCCTTGTGTACTCATACATATCAAGTAAAAATAATGAATTTTACAAAATGAGAATTATGCAACTACTTTTCAGACCAGCTGCTAATTGTTTCAGTGTTTCATAGTTTCTCACTAGGCTACTGACCCAGAAGGATCTTTACAAGCCTAGCCATGCATTCCCATGAAGTTTTTTTGCCCTTATAATTTAAATATGAATAACCTATAGTAGGCATAACATTTACATGCAACCCCTTTCCATAAGGGACAAGGATGCTTGTGCAGGGATGAATTTTTGGTTTCCCTTCCATTCATACAAATTATGTTTGAATACAGTAAGAGAAGTGCTTTGTTTTATGTGGATAGGTTGACAATTCCAAAGAAGAGGAATTCTTTGTGATGCATATCTATCCAACATGGTTTGTCTATGTTGCAGAAGAAATTAAAATAATGTAAGTGGGTACTTACACCACAATTTGTCTTATCGATGTGGAGCAGGTCTGAGAGGATAGGCTCTGTTAAGGCTCTGTATGCGAGATAGAGGTCGCCTTCTCAGCAGCCTGTATAATACCGAGAAAGAGGCAAGGCTTTGAGATGATCAGTGAAGTTTTTCTGATTTAAACCCTTAATTTTCTTGGTATGAAAATGCAATGGGTATTGAAGTTGTGTCAAGTGTTTTGACAGGCATATGCCAAAAGGGACATTGCACCCAATGGTCAGTCTAATAAGTGCCAAGTACAGTGCAATAATGCATTTTTATTAAACAAATTGCGAAAGTCCACAAATATTCCAAACCACAAAAAGAAATTAGAAGACGTGCACCAAGATCCACCAAATAATTATTTGGAGGATCTTGGCGTGCTTCTTCTAATTAAACAAATTGCCTTAAACTATACTTTACTTAATTTACATGGGTATGGACAAAGAAAGTACTAGAAGCAGACACAATTTACTGCCCTTGCAACATCATATTTTTCTGGTACATATAGAAGCTATTAGCTTGTGTTTTCTAACTACAGTACTAAAAGTTCTCTATACCCCCTAAAGGTATTTTGTCTTCAAAGTGTCAAAGGACGACTACCTCATTTTGCCCCTCAACATATATGGGTAATGCTGTATTATGGAAATCAGAGCATCACCAAGGATATATCAGCTGGCACAGATAATTAATGCTATGAGCTGTTGATGAACTGCTTCCTGCAGTATAAGGTTTGATTTCTACAATCTCCATTTGCCTTGTGCGTTACTCTAAGCAAGTTACTTAACCAGACAAGTCTCCTCAAATGAGCCTAAAAAGGTTCATGTGAGACAGTGTTCTACCCCAGTTAACAAATATAATAAAACAGATGTATTTCTACAAAAGTAGTACTAGGTTTACCCAGAATGCCTTGCTGCTACACACAAAATTCTAATGCAGTTTCCTAGACATCATTCATGGGGATGACCATAAAAAGTGGCATACAGTAAAATAACAAGCATGAAAATGCACAATATGGAGTTACTTTTTACAAAATTCAGTTTAGGAAGCATTACTTATATTACATTCTATAGAATGAAGACAAGTGTATTTTATTTTATTACATAAAAGTCCAGATCACAAAAGGCTTACATGTTTGTTCAATGCTGGCAACAGAGTTATAGCAGTATACATTTTCATTCTTTATGTGTGTCAGAGGTTGTCCATACAGATATGTACAGCCATGGCAGGGGAAATTAAGAGAGCTACAGTTTCTCTACTTTTTTGATAGCGTTTGGAAATTGCCTTGAATTACTGTGCAGTCTCTTGGATGTTAAATAATGTAGCTACAACTTCATCTTCAGAGTGCTGTGTATTTTGCAACACTGAAGTAACTGTTTTTACACTTATTATAGACAATATTGTTTAATTCCCCATTGGCTCATTTCTCAGTGACCTTATTCCCACTGGATCCACTTTTAATGCGTTGTAGCAGGTTAGTTAGTCATCCATCCCATGGTGATCCACTGGCAGCAATCTGTGCTAAAACCCCCACTGTAGAGGCGTGTGCAAGGACTAGAGACCATCTGTATTTGTTTCAGAAAACACATATGTTGAGAAAGGTCCCTAAGTTTTCAAATTCTGTTTCTACCGTTTATCTTAATATTCACATTTTACCATAGAAAACAATGTAGGGATTTATTAAGGTTGTGAAAAACAAATAACTATGAGATCCATGGGAATATATATATATATATATATATATATATATATATATATATATACCCTGAGAATGCCATCCTAATACCCTATTCATATGACCATAGGCTTACATTATCTCTAGTCAGAATTTTTTAAAGCACGCGCCTCTCTGTCTTTCTTTCTTTATAATATTACTTTTACACACAACACAGTCTGAGAAAGATGCTTAACTGTCTTCTCTGATGTTTTTAAGGGAAGCACTTCCTACTCACACTGAATCACATTTACATAGGTTCATAGTTATGACATCATTATGGTAAATAGGTAAGGTCTAGGCTAGCTGCCTTTACAGGCCATTTTAAGCCAATCCAATTTCCCTTCAACGGTTAAAATCAAACCATGTACTTTGTGTCTGTCAGGTAAACACCTTAACCATTATGTCAGCCCACATATGTATATCACACTTTAGGGTTAGATTTTGTCTGATGGCACCAAACATACTTCTCAGCTGTTCATATGTTTGTCTCATATTTTTGGTCTGTAATTTTTCTGGATAATCACTGTGGATTGAAGTCACTAAATAATGAAACACATTTGAATTTCAGACTTCTTATCCTTCAGAAAATGTATGCAAATCCTATTGTTCTGACAACTTTTTAAGTTTATAGGAGCAATATTTAAAATCTGTCCCTGATTTTGGGCCTTTGCCCCCCCCCCCCTCCCAATTTTTAGCTTTGTCCAGATTTCTTGCACTTAGCACTTAGAGGTTGAGATGTATGGTATGAATGAAAACTCTGCACTGTGATGCAAGTCTCTAGAAGGCTGGATACCACATTAACATCAGGGGTGAGGGAGTTAAAACCAGCAGTGAATTGACTGGCAGCTTCTTGTTTGTGGCCATGATTCTTGAAGAAAGCCTGCCCATTCTACCAGATGGGTTGAAACAGATGCCTGTACTTTTCCCTCTAGCTCTGATATCATTACATATCATGCAGCAGTGTGAAGGGGAAATAACTGGACAGAGCATAAATATATCTGTTAAGACTTTAGAGAAGGGAATGCTAGAGGATCCATCATACCACTTTTCCCTGTCAAGTAATCAGTAAGGCAGTGGACAGCAACTGGACTCACAGAGAGTTTAGGTCAGGAGTGGGAGGAAAATTAAAGCAGAGAAACAAATAAATACACTCCAGTGATAAAAGCATTGCTATCCTCCTGAAATGGTACTTTAGCCCAAATGAATGGACTACAAGATGGAACCTTTGAGGGTTGACTTCAAAAACAGTACATGACTTGGTTCTAAACTTACAGAAAAGGAGTAACAGAAAATGGGTTACGACCAAGAAATGGCATCAAATTACAAAGGTTTAACAAGAACAACAAAAGAGAATGAATGTGCTGCCAAAATATAATAATCTAAAGGATCCAAGCTGTGAATGTAGGCTCTGTAAAGGACATGTTAGAAGGGCAAATGTAGATTTCCCTCCAGGCATTTGCTAAGTCAATAGAGGAGTTTCCTGGTATCAGATGTCATTTTGAGATAGAGATAAGCACTAAATAGCTGTAAAAGGAGAAAGAATAAAACATAAAAATGCACATGCCCACACAAAACACACAACACACACTTATAATGTATAATATCTATATGTGTGCGTGTTTGTGTGTGTATGTATATAAACACATGGAGCGGATGAGCACACACACACACACACACACACACACACACACACACACACACACACACACACACACACACACACACACACACACACAAGCAGTTAACATAATTTTCATATTCCAGAATAAATCTGTACCTCTTAAGAAAATAAGGTAAATTTCAAATGTGACTAACAATACATGTCTTCCTGAATCTGCATTCCTTTGGATGAGAAGTGAAACCAAGACCCAATCTGCCTAAAGTTGGGGGAACCTCAGGTTGATGTAAAAAGATCCTGTGTAGATTTTTCAAGCACCTGGCCAAATTTTCTCTTGTTTATATAAATATCACCTCAGGTCTCCTTTAAAAAAACACTGTGAGTCTACTAGGACTAAACCAGTGAACAAAAGATAAAAAACTAGATAGCTAGGTAGATATATAGATAGATAGATAGATAGATAGATAGATAGATAGACAGACAGATAGATAGATAGATATATAGATAGATAGGTAGATAGATAAAAACTAAGCAAAAGGCTATATATGTTTGTTGGCTGAAAAAAAAACAGTTGTGGTGTTGACTGGCTTTCTAATCCATAAGAGTAGTATTTAATGCTATTACCTTCAACAACTATATAAAGTATTTTGTAAAATGTTTTTCCAGTAATGATCAATAAAGCCTGCTATTATTGACTATACCTTATATCATTTGAGGAAAGGGAATTAAATGTGAATGCTAGATGAGTTGTGGGGAAAATACTTGTACTGTTGATAATTGTTTCTGCTAGTGCGTTTAAGGACATAGTTTGCATGTTTAAAAAAAAAAGCCAGATCGTACATAGACTTAAGTTAAAACTCAACCTTGGTGTCTCTGAACACAGTTATGAGATCTCAAACTACCCTTCCATGGTCTATGGTTGGGATTCATAGACAAATTGAACATTATACAATGAGAGTTTGTGTGAGAAGCAGAAATGTGCTGAGTGGTGAGGATTCTTTGAGACTCAATGCATGTCAGTACAGCATCCTGCTGTGCACAGCATGCAGTGCAGCATCCTGCAGTGCACAGTATGCAGTGCATGCAAATTATATAAAGAGATGCAAATGATGATGTGCATTGCTAATGACTGAATAGTGGCATGCAAATGAAGGGAGCTGAAAATGTTGTGATTCACAAATATACCTGTATTTGCTGGCATACACGTTTGTGCACCATTATTTAGACCAACAGTACGTGGCATATATTAGCAATATAGTCTAGCAGAATGACAGACTGTATTGCCAAAAATCTAGCAGAATGATATGAGTAGCAGCAGCTTGTGCTCAACAGTACCTTACCGTCCAGTCACAGCCAACATGGACTAGTTTATGGTGTTGTCACAGACAGCAGGAACAAATGCTCTACAGGCAGTGGCTGACATATCATACCCTGATGGATAAGCAGATAATGAAGTGCTTCTGAGTAAAACAGGTTGTAATACAGACATTGGTTGATATGAATCACCCATGTGCTGAAGCATAGAGAATGTGGGCTCTTCAAGGAGCCTTCCACCAACAAGCAGGGAACATGTGAAGTATTTTGTAGATATCTGCCTCATGAATGCTAAACAGGTTCCCTGACACTGCACATTATGATGCTGCCTGTAAAAGAGCACATCTGATGCCCTAGGGCAGCAGAGGAGAGAGCCTACTCATTCCAGGGTTTCTACAACATGACACATTTCCCCTGGGGCCATGGGCATTGTCTACTCACAACCTGCATCAGACATCATGTTAGTACAATACTGGTGAAAGAGCATTATGGGTCACGGTCATCATCATTTTCACAGGAGGCAGGGGACACAGTAACTCTAGGCTGTCAACACAAATTGGGCTAAAATAATGCATCACATGAGCAGTATGTGGGGGATGTGGGGGATGCAGTCACCTAATTAGGGGTTTAAAGGATAATTTCCTCCTATGAAGAGGATCAAGCAAACATAAAATGAAACAGCCAGAAGTCCACCATTCTCAAAAAGCGCACTTTAATAAAACAATAAAATCAGTAAAACAAAGCTTTCGAGGCAATACTCTTTCTCCGTGTTAAATAAAAAACTGGATAAATGCACTTTTTATATACCAAGCACAGCCAATCATTCAATGACATCCTTAATAGTAATTACTAGTTTAAAGTGCCCCATAATAACCACATATACTTCCTTATACACATCATAGTACACATTTTTTATATTAGACCAAATCATGTTTATCTTTTAAAACAGGTTTAATGCTAACAGTACCATTAAGACCTGGTAAATGATCTGCTCTAAAAAATGTTATTCATCTATATTCAGCTAGTTCAGTTTTGTTAACCAAATCTCCCATATTTCTGTTTGCAGTTACCACTTGCAAAATCCTAAACTGAAATCTATGTTCAGAACCCAAGCTAGCTACATGTTTCGCTAAGGCATTCGTAAGGACATTCCTACAGATATCTGAAAAATGGGAGCTTATTCTCTCTTTCAATTTCTTATTTGTCTTGCCAATGTAAAAACACTGGCAAGCTAGACAATTCACAAAATAAACCACTTCTTCTGTAATACAAGTACTCGTAGCCCTAAACTCAATCTCTCTTGATTAAGGGGATGTACAAAATATAAATCCATGTTAATATCCGTACAATGTATGCAATTATAACATGGCTTTGTACCTGATTTAATTAACTATGAAGAGGATGGTGGGAACTGTATGACCTTGCTGCACTGTCACACTGTCATACTGCAGCTGAGATGTGTCAGGAATCAAATCCTCCCGAGTCAAGAATGGTGTGCTACTTCCAGATGTAGACCTGGATGGACCACATTAGTGAGGTGTCACAGACATATATATAGGCAGTTTCCAGTGCCAGAAAATGGGAGTGACAGGCATTGCAACAGTAGGCAATACAGAAAGACATCTACCTTATATATGCAGAGAAATATAGCGAAATGGCAGGAGGAACAATCGCAAATAGGTCCACAGGAATCAAGAGTCAAAAATAGCGTATAAAAATTTAATATCCGCTTTCATCACACGACTTCATCAGATATTCATATATGCACCATGTCTGTTGATAGTCGTGATGGCACTGGCAATCCGACACATGGGGTTGTTTACAGCTGCTGTCTATGCCATCATAGACCTGATTAGACTTGTCATTTCCTGACGTGTCATTTCCTCATGTCTGCACTCCATTTCCTGATGTCTGTTCTCTGTGTGCAAAAGAAGCTCCTAGTAGTGCCAGCCAACCTTGCAAATTCTATGCAGCACACTTGCCAGATCCATTGCAGACTGTGGCAGGAAATTGGCTGCATGATACTCCTAAACATCTGCTGATGTATCCCCAGTGGCATACACAGTTATGATTCACATTCAGGTGACACAGATACATTCAGGTGTACCAAGTCCTCCCCTAACAGACAGACAGAAATAACTCCTCAAATCAGTAAGACTTTGAATCTGCTGGCCCACACCTTCTCCTGCTCCCCCAGCAGCCATAGTCTATTTCAAAGTATTGAATGTCTGGAATTGTCGAATCCAATATGGTTGAGAACATATGATCGACAATTCAATCTGTCAACAAAAAAAACCCAAACAACTCCTGGAAACAACAGAAATAATGCTTCTGTGGGGGGCAAGACCCCCTGCATCCCTCACATCCCCTGCTAGTTATATATACCAAACTTTGAGATTGCACTACAGTGGGGAAAAGGGCATATTCCCTGATAACCACTCTACTGTGATCTCAGTCAGAATGGTTCAATGGACTGAATTGTTAACCATATGATCTTGACCATACGGGTTTCTACAATTCAGCCATTCAATACTTTGAAATAGACCCAAGCATAAGCCATGTTGCCTGACAGAGTACAGCATGATTTAATTCTCGGCACCACTGAAATTCTCCAGTGACATTCCTCCTCTACCTCTGGAGATGTTAATACCTGTTTATAATGGATATACAAGTAAACACTTTGATTAGTATGTATATATTTGTCTGTTACTGTGGATACACCTGTTGCAAACAGGTACAGAATCACAGCATGCTAGTCCTGTGAGGTGTGCTACGTGATAGAATAATAGTACCTGAAAGAGTCTAGTCTAATATACAGTTTGCTAACACAGTATAGCATCATCTTAGTGACTTCCCAATGTATTTAGGCAGTATAACTGCACGTGTACAGTGTTAACCATAAATTATGCCTTCTCCACAATGTCAGGCCTCCAAAAATCTCAGCAAGTTCAGCTGTAGATAATTCACCCATTCTTGCCACCAGGATGGGTGCAACACACCATTGTTAGCCCAAAAAAGTCCTAGGAATCTTTGCTCTTATGGTATTCTCCCCCACCCAAAACTGCAGCATGTTCGGCAATAGACTATCCATTGCTGAGGGCAGGCAGAGCAGACCATTATTAGTCCAATCAGAGACCTAGGACACACACTCCTACCATTTTATCCCATACCTCAAACAAATTACCTGGAGATGAACTCAAACACTGCACTATGTCCTTAGGGCAAGCAGAACAGCTCATTAATCCATTGATCAGGTCTATCTGATGATAGCAATGAGGAGATGACCGTGACACCTTCAAAGCACGGGTACGGGGAGACACCTAGGTAACATACTGTCACCTGCACTTTTACTATAAATATAATTTCTTAATGCCTAACAATAGCTCCTATCTTTTTCATTACCTAGTTCCCCTCCAGTTGTTAGCTTTACTTCTTCAATCATCCTAACTTATTCTATGTCTCTTATCTTTACTCATTTCCTCTGAGTGCACCTTTCCCCACTGCAACATCACATATTTCTCTACATATAAATATTCTTTCCTCACTCCTTTTCACTTCAAACCTTGAAATATAGTTTAAATGTTTCATATGGATACTCTGGAAAGAGGAATGTGATTTATTGCCACTTCTAATTATGGGTATAACTGCCTATTACCTGATACCTGTGTTTTTTAGTTGCTCATACATGACGTTTTATTTCAATGTCTTGTATTTATATTACAGTTACTTGTATGACCATGTCAAGATTGTGCCTGCCTTATATCTGTTAATTCTGAATTGTGTACTACATGTAATTGTAGTTGTTTGCCATAAATATTGTATTTACTGAGGTGTGGGTCATATCTAAAAAGTATTCCAGGGACAGTGCACTTACCCATTTAACAAATTTAAATAAATAAAATATTACATCTGGGCTTCAATAGCCAAGAACAAATGTCAGACTGAAAAACATAAGTTATCAGCCAAATCATTATTTTCATGTGAAGTAGAATTCCTAGATGGGGTTTGTACTATTGCATGCTTTTCACATCCACCCCTGTCTATCTGCACTTTTTTATGTTTGTGCATTTTCCTCCAGTACCTATCCTACACAATATTTCCATACCCGGATATCTCTTCTGTACCTTAACCCTTGTCCTATCTTTCTTTATATGTAAAATAGGGGCTCTACCCCCTAAAAAGAATATACTTGGCTTCCCACACCCCTCATTGCCTTATATGTGTTCTCCTAGTTTGATTACTTCCGCATACCTACTGCCCTTTCTATTCCTTCTCCATCCGATTTTTCCTGTTGACACATGTGCCTGTATGTACAATAGCATTAGTGAAGTTTGATGACTCAAAGCGCTGTCCAGCAGTATCAGGTATGTGAATGATTTTAGGCACACAGAGAGGCAGCTGCAGTCCTAGAGTATGTTTTATACCTTTGGTACTGTGAGGCTTCCAGCTGCATGCATGATGCATATTACTGAGATTCCACTTCTGATATGAGAGTTGCTGTGCTCTGCATGATAGCTCAAGAGTTATGTGCTTTGGGACACTATTTACAATGTAGTGCAGCTTGGCAGATCGGGGCTGAACCTGGATTTTTGATCAGTACTGCAGCCTGCATATGGATACATGCGTTAAGCGCTGTCTCATGCACCACTAAACAGTGTTTTTCTGGACTTGTGTTGTGCAGCTTCTCATTGGCTCTTTATGAAGCCCATCCTTGGTCTTCTTGAGCATATCAGGAAGCATGAAACTGATAAAACAGCCAATGGAAATAAAGGGTCAAATGTTTTGAAGAGGAAGTTGAATAAAAATGAAAGTTGTCCTGATTTTTAAAAAAATAGATTTAATGCAAATGTAAACTGACAGCATTGTTAAAAGGAACATTCCAGACCTAAGGGCAACATTAAAAGTGAAATAACTGACACAGTAAAAATGAAAAAGAAAGAGATTTTGGAATACTATTAATAAGGCATTTTTAAAACAATTGGCAAGAAATGTGAAGTGGCACAGAGAAATAAATGAAAAGCTGTTGTATATACAGAAGAATCACAACTATCCAGAAATGGGGTATCATTCCATTAGGGACTCTGATTGTGGGGTCTGGGCTGGTATATCATAAACATCTTTGGAGGCCATCACTTATAAAGGATATGAAATGTGTGAAAGTGTCAACACAGTTGTTAGGAATCCTGTGAAGGACATTGGGGGTGTGGTATTCATAAATATTATACAAAATAGTGTGAGTAGTGGTAAATTGTAGGGAGGGAACAATTTGCAGCACTACTGGAAAAATAGTATGGTATTTGTGATATACAAATTAGTGTCATTAAGCTAACAGGACTTGATTTGTATGCAAGGAATGAAGCCAGAGATGGAGTGATTTAGAGACATATAAATCCAGGGCTAAGAGTCATGGTGCTCATCTATTCTGAATTCTAGCATTTCTCTGTGTACAACATCTTCACTCACTCTTGTGATAGTGGTCATTCTTGGAGTCAGTGCCAAATATGTTGGGCAGTGTAAACCTTTGTCACAGATGGGTCTCTCAGCTGCTAACACGTCATTATCACCTCCACGATTAGGAAACTGTTGACCACTACTATGTGGACAGAGATCTCATACAGGAGTTAGTGGACATATGTTGACCACAAATGGAGTCAAGTTGAATGTGCAACTTCCTATCCCAGCAGATGCAAAGCTTTGTACAGTGTTAACCGTCCTTGCTACAAGAACATGTCAATCAGAAAAGTTCTCTGAAAAAATTTCTAACTTCCTCACTCGTGAAACAAGGACAATCTGGGAATCAACCTGCTGATGCCAGGACTTGAATATGCAGTTACTGTTACTGCAATTAAGTCACCTTAAACTATGGCCTCCTTCTTCAGAAGGCTGTAAATAAAATATGGTTTATTCTTCTTGTGAATTATAACACTTGTCTGCTTATGAAGAAGGTAAACTGCTGTCCAGTCATTCATCGAGCTACAGTTTAGTTGGCATACTTAATTCCAATCATTCAGAGCTACACTTTAGTTGAAAGTGAATTAGAATTAAACATCATCAAGACATATACATCTGTGATAACCCATGTGTTTATAATTACTACAGATAAGACAATTACTAAAAAAATGCATATGGAAATCATGAAGGTGCTGCAAGCCTTTAATCATAAAACAATTTAAAGCACACAAACATGACTCTCAAGCAGTAAGGTAACTGAGATAAATATTTACATAACCACAAATGCAGTCCTGAAGTATATAAAAGCAATCTGGTGTCACCAGACTTACTAGTAACAAAGCCAATCTTTCCACCCTTGTCTGTATATGGCATTGAAGCATGTGCACTTACAGTTGGCACTAGAATGGCAAAACACTGTTCAGAGTGCTTGCACATAATATGGCTGCATAAATCTTGCTGCCAACAGTTGCCCACATGCAGTATTGAGAGTGGGACACATGCCATGCCATATGACACATGGGTATGTTGCCACATGCAGTACTGAGAGTGGGACACATGCCATGTCATATGACACACAGGTATACTTCATGCTCCAACTGTGTTACAGTCCCTCACATATTAGTCCTACTGAACACAGGTTACTGCCTGCACCCAACAACTGTCCTAATACATATGGTCAGACAGTCACTCAACTATGACAGTAACCTGCCAGATTAAATCATAGACTGATATGAAACTATGTGAAAAAAAAACTGTCTACATGTGCATGTAGCATGTGTGTGTGGTAACATTAGCATACACTGATGACCTCTTTGCTTTGACCGTCTCCTGCCAGTCATTCAACTTTTTCCCATATCTCCTCAATAGGTCATTATAATGGTACTATGTGGATCTTGGTATTCCATTTTTTTTCTGAAAAGTTTTCCTGGTCATCTTGAATGCCCTTCAGATTAGTGCAGGCCATTTTCCTTGTAGTCATGGTGCTGATCATTTAGCAGAATCAAATTTCCCTTAATGCATCACATTGGTACATTTCTCTTAATGGCCAGAAAGCAGCTAGTGGCCTCATGTCTACAATGTTATCTAGTTCTGCATTTTGGGAAACTCAGTATGACAGCTGATTCATGTGTGACAGCAACTTTCTTAGATCCCTTTCATGAATTCCATGTAAGTTTTGGTGTTAGGTGCCTGCATCATAGTTTTAAGATTATGGACACAGTATGAGGATTAACATTAACATGTAATTTTATTCAGCAATTTTGCTGTGGAGCTAATTCAATAACAATGTAAAATTCAGCTCAAATGACCCCAACTAACAAAGCATAGGGCAACTTGGTCTAATTATGCAAAGAAAAATGCATCAGAATACATGTTGGATTTCTTTTCTGCATTTATAGAAGCTTGTGAATATATGGCATTATTTTCAAATTAAAATGCACTCTGTCTTTAACTAAAGTAGGTTTTCTGTAGATGCACCACGGTGTGCTTGCTGATACACTAAGCTAGCCTTTCTGTTGATGTACTATGGTAGGTTTTTTGCTGTTATGTTATGCTTGCTAGAGCTGGACAATACGTTTGGTAATCACGGAATGCTGTCCTGTAGTGCACTGCATGGTCACCGGCATGATTGACTCTGCCCATAAAAATGCACCAGTCAAAGGTTGTTATATGAGTATTTTGTTTAAGGGTGCACAATGTGTATTAGCTGGTACATTAATACTGAAACAAGCAGTAAATTATTATTACCTAGAATAGCAGTTATGTTGCAGAGATTGAGGATTATGACTGGGTCTATGATCATAGTTAAATTATTAAGTTTTAAAAATATGGTTACCAAAAACTTCACCTGGCAACATCCCTTGAGAGGTGAATTTTGGCATCCATCTCAAGAAAACAAAAAAGAATTATGACTGGTCAGACAAGAGCATAATTGTTTGTAATGCATGGAGATTATCTGCTCCATGTACTAGTTACAAAAAAATGTAAGAGCACCAAGTGTTTTACTGGCTTTTAAAGCCTTTGAAAGGAGGTAAAGCACTTAACATTGCCACACAGATAGTAGGAAGAAACAAAGTATCACACTGAAAAACAGTTGTAAAATGTGTTACACACTTCATTCTGCCACACTTCATGTGTTATAGAGTAAAGTAACAATTTTCAAAGCTTCAAAACTTCCAAGCAGTTTGTCAATTTGTTTCTCCATTTCCAGAAAAATGACGTGCTGTATTGGCCATTTATTTGTGTTATCTACAGTACAACTGTTAAACTTTTATGTAACATGGCTACAATCCAGTAAAAATTATATATTTACCTGCAACTTTTCTGTGAGGACCTCCACTTAAAAGTTTTTTTTTTTTTTTTTTAACCAGTTGGACTTCCTCAGTAATTAAAAGCAAAAACTGCCACTGTTCATTGCCAGCCAGAGCTGTCAGATGTTAACCACTAGTGAGAGACCCAATCTTAACATCAGAAAGGTGCCTAACAAGCTTGTCTTTTTCCCATTTTTGGAGATTAAGCGTGGTGCTCAATGAACTACTATCTAATTACCCGTAGCTGTTTCTAAACTAATTAAATATTTGATCTAGTACTTAATGGATAGAACTTGTGTAAACTGGCTGCATCCTATTGTATAACAATGTAACATCCCAAACCAAACAAAGAGCCAAAAAGCTAAAGAATAAACATGAAAGTGCGTTTACTGTAAAGACTCCAACTAAAGGTATGTTTCCAGTGTTTTTGTTTTGGTTTTTCCACACTGTGGAGTGGAACTTTAGTCAGCGTCTCTGTGGTAAATGCACTTTCTTGTTTTAACAATGTTAACACGTCATATGCTTCTTTTGGTTTGCACATTGGGCAATGTTAAATGTCAGACAACACTAAAGGCAGGAAAACATTACTGCTACACCAAATACATGGCTCCTGCAGGCCTTGACAGAACATATCCTCATTTTAGTGGCCAAGGGTGGTATATCCCAGGAACAGTGTAAACAGCCATGGCAGTGCTTGCTAGAGCTGGACAATACGTTTGGTGATCATGGAATGCTGTCCTGTAGTGCACTGCATGGTCACCGGCATGATTTACTGTGCCCATAAAAATGCACAGGATATCAGTGCAGCAGAGAAAGCGCGTGTTAATGGAGGTTTTTTAGCAGCTGACAGAGACTGAGACTTTTCACATGTCTTTGTTTCCTGAATAACCTCTGGTGGTGGCTATCATTTTGGGGGGAGGGGAATATAGATCCCAGGTCTCCAAGGGTGATTAGTCTGGCCAATAAAACATATGCAAATTTGACAAGTATATATTCAGAATATGCAGCTAATTCCTTTTTCATATATTCTTTTCCAAATGTTCCCTTTATAGGCACCTCAGGGCTGCAGGCCGAGCATGCATTGTATGCATCTAGTCCAGATATGCTAACATAACAGTATAATTCACAATATTTTGGAATTTGCACAAGAAGCAGCTTTATCATATTTTCACATGTGGTAGCACCTTAGCAATTTGTGTTACTGTTTGCATTTGTTGACAGGTAGCACTGTGACTGAATGTGCTGATATTCCTTACAGTGCCCAGGACTAGAGGATCTAGAAACTACTCTAGTGACTAATGATGCTACCCAAATCTTGGTGCCTGCCAGTGAAAATGTGGGCCCACAGTATATAGCCGGGGGCACACAGAGTGAGAGACTGTGATTCATCTGTGGCATAAGCGCTGAAGGCAAAGATGGCTGTGGGATCAGGTTCCTCTGAGGAATTCACACACACACACACACACACACACACACACACACACACACACACACACACACACACACACACACACAAGCTGCATACTAGCACCATGGTTCTCTTTTAATGAAACATAAAGAAGTACTGTACTACTGCACTGGATGTGGAATACCTCCCCACCCTGCTATGGCCACAAGTTACTGCCCACACCTGACTCTACCACATGCCACCAGAATATGGATTAATTACAAAATTAGTCATAATACAAACAACTGGACAATCATCTGGTATTTTAAAGCAGATGAGGAATATGTATCTTACGCATGTTCTTCTCTTCACCTTTCTGATTTTTGTAGTGACAACCAGACATTTAAGAAAAGAAAGATCTTCGCAAGAACAATAGAACCAAAGTGAGACTACATGTAAGAAAATTAAAATACCACTACTAATAATAGTAATAATAATAATGATGATAATAATTTAATTATTCACCATTCATGGATAGTTGTTGGGCACCAAGAGATAAAGCCTGTGGTACTGGATAATATCCCTTTATCTGGGCTGCTAGTGAGAGATCATTTATCCCCAAAATGTAGGCTGATGTCCAGTTTATTTCTACTATCCTATTCATAACATTAGTGTCTAAACAGGAGGTTTTGGGAAGGTTAAAAGCTTTGTTCAGGCTGATCCATTACTGGTTGCAGTTAATAATTATTATAGTTATAGTTAATAGGCTACCTGATGTTAGAGGTTTTAAGATTTATGAAAACTAAATCTCTGAACTTAGATGCCAGTCCCAAGCCATATAGGATGGAGCAAAATACTGCAGCTGCTTGACTATGCCTTCACAGAATTTTGTGTTTTTTGCCATCTCACTCATGGATTACTTTCTGACACCTGTGTTGAAGATATCCAGGTGCCTGCACTGGCTGGAGAGAGTGACCTTTACCAAAGCCAGTAGTAGTGCATTCAAAGGGGATGCCCAGTACATAAATGTCTAAGGTTTGTGCATCTGAGAATCAGATAGCAGTTCCCTGAACATCCAAAGTTTTTGCTATTGTTACCTTTGACATCAGACATCTTGCCTATTATTATTATTCAGAGAGGCAGATTACACTATCTTCCCCATGTTCTCCTTGGCCTTTTACTACAGGAAGTGCATGTCTATCTGTGAAGAGCATGAGGAGTCCCTAACACATACTGATCCTGTTTCTTCTACTTTGGAGTTTACTAATAACTCTGGGAATACTGTTTCCCTTTTATCTGCCACTCTGCCAGGGGACGTTATGTTTGGAGAAACCCACTATTTGATAATGGATCATTTTTAAGAGGACCACTAAGATACTTCAAGAGATATATAGTCTGAAGATTAATGTACCTAATCCACTTATCACTCATCCAATCATCCTGTCATTGCATGGTTCATTCGGTTAATTGTTTTTAAGGTGTAATGTTTCAGCTTGTTACTCCAAAGAAACGTGATTGTTTAACATGGTGATGGAGCAGTTTACATCTCTTTATAAAAACTCTGTGGTCAACAGTAAGGTTAAAAATTTAGCTACATAGAAGGAAATTGCATCTTTTAAAGCATCTTTAAGCTGCATCAAATGATAAAGCAAATAAGGTTCTTGATGGATTTGTGAAAAGGGTATATTCATCTGCCACCAGGGGAATTAGTGCTATTAATTACCAGACCAACAAAGTGCATTGCCAGCCCAGAGTGAGATACTTACACAAACTCAAGACCTAGGTTAAGCCATCAAAGATGTTTCCCCATGGCAAGGGTTTCAAAACTAACACAAACAGCTGCCATAAAAGGGACCAAGATTATTAAATGTGGTTATGACACATTGAATGCCGTCTTTAGAACTACTACTGCTACTGCTACTGTGAGGACAGTAATTAGCAGATATGCTTGCCTCAGGACCCAGCCTGTCCCAAACAGTGTTAAAAGTCACTAGATATACCACAAGATGCAAATATTTTATTAAATTATTATTCTCCTGATTTAATTTCGTAAACAAAACAGAAATACAAGACAGTGGATATGAAACACATGAGGGACCCCCATATACAGATGGTATTATCTTGATCAGTGAGTCAGTAGCCTCCTGGCTCAAATATAAACCCCCTGACAGTCCAGATTAACTTCTTAAGATTAATAGTAAAACAAATTATGCTGTTTATTTATTTACCTAAGCATGCTGGCAATATATAGTTAGTACAAGGCCATTTAAAGTCTAGCCAATTTCCCTTTTTTGTGCTTGAATTAACCTATCCCATTTGCAGTTAGACTGGCCTTACCCATTCCATGGTCAATAATTACTGTATATATTACCCCTATTGAGAATAATTGAGATCATGCCATAGATAATTTGAGGGACCCATGCATCGGCTAAAGCATTTAGGAGTTGCCTCTCTTGATTGCTATTACAGGAGGCAGTCCTGTGTTCAATTTTCTGTTTTTTTTATCTATCGATCCAAGTTGTGCTAGTACATGGACAGGAATAAGTTTTGTTTTACATGGATTCGGAGTGTATTCCAGAGCAGCAGTATCCTTTCCAAGATAAACCTGTCCTTCCAAACCATTTTGTTGATATTGCAGAAAAGATTTGGATACATTGACCAAATATTTCTGATGCCATTTGACTTGCTGATGTGAATAAATCAATCAGTATTGTATTGAAGGATGCATTGTATGGCAGAAACAATCCACCTCTTAGCAGTCTGTAGTATACTAAACATAGTGACATGGCTTTGAATGGGTCCATGTAGGACATGTTGTTTAGGCCTTATTTCCTTTTAGTAAGGTATATATATATGGGTGTTCACTTGCTGGATGTGTCTAGATATATACATGCCAAAGGGGGCATTACACTCAATGACTGATCAAATGAGGGCTGAGTAAAGGGGGGCAAATTCATCTCTAGATGTAGACACAGTTCTTTTGTTTATAAACTATACACTATAGAAGGAGTTTCTTACAACAATGGACATGTTTGTCAAAAGTTAGGTCACTGTCCATATAATTTCCCCAATCCCCAACAGCTGGGTCAACTCATAGGGGCATATTGTCAATGTGGTAGTTCCCTGGGGTAGATGACTTCCCAAATGATATGATAATGCCTTTTCTTTAGAATTTTTGTTTAATTTCTTAAAAGCTCAACACCAACATGTTCTCCCACTCCAGAAATGAGTTATTCATCTAGTCATGGCATGGTGAGCTTTCTCTCAGATGGCCTGTGTTGTCTAGAGCTCAGTTTCTGCAGCAATAAATCACTAACTTCATCATCTGAGACATTTGCTAGAAGTCATCTTTCCATACATCTACTAGTCAGTGCAGTAAGCCAAGATAATGCACATACATTATCTCAGAGGACATTAGATGATCTAAACTCTATGATTAAATGTATGGTTATCAGTTCATGGTTCTCAGTTCAGTATACCAATTTAGTCTTTCATGTTGACTGCTGGATACTGCTGTAATGTTGGCTCTGTGGACAACATGAAATAAAGTTAGATATTACCTCAATATCTCTTTTAATTAATCTTGTGCATTTCATCATCTTGCTTATCTATGCTGGTTCGCAGTTAGTGCTGTACAGTAACTACCTTCATTTTTCTGTAACCTTTACTGTTCTTGCTGTATTGTTTGCAGTTATTTTTTTTTCTGCTTCCAACTGTTGTGAAGGTTTTTATGTTGTGACACTGGCAGGTCTCAGTTATCAAAAGCCTACAATTTTCCCATAGTCTCAAATCAAACATTTGCTATAGACTCATGAGGTAATGCCTGGAAGGCACAGTTTCTTGGAAGGAAAGTACAGATGCTCAGAAACAATACATAAACCTGAAATAATCGGTAGCCATTCCTCCAGTCCTGGTGACGTTGAAGCTAGCTCTGGAGCTAGAACCTCTGCTGATTGTCACAGACATTGTAGCAATTATGTTACATAAATACACAGGAAGGCATCAATTTTTGTTCTTCCTGCACAATAATAGTGACAGTCAGGCAGCAACTGTATCCAGATGACAGACTGCAGCAGGTAAACCCAGGCAAACACAACTCTAAAAGCCATTTACATTCCAAATCAATAAAATACTTCAGCTGGTACTCACGAACAGAGAAATCACAGTCTCTTATAATTGGACACTGGACAGAAATGACTTCCTCAGCACAGGGATTATCAAAAATGGTTCTTTTCCCATCTCATCTGAATCAGCAGCTTCCCTTGTTCTGCTTTAGGCTTTCATAATGCACAACACTGATAGCCAATACATTTTCTAATAGTTGGAATCAATGGTTAATTTATGCAAATCCTCAGGCACCTTTAACTCTAAGTTATTTATATTATATTGATAAAAAAGAACAAAACAAATATTGTATTAAAAGATTTCTGATGCCCAAAACAGCCATGGTTTACTTTGCCAACACAAGTGTTAGTTGCAAACTACCAGTTCTCCCTATTTACAGTATGCTGTTAAAATATAAGCAAGGAGGGTACTACATCTTAGATTTCTTGTGCTTGCTGCTCGAAGAATCTTAGGCTGAGTCTTTACAACTATCACTTCTCACAGAGGTGTTGTGCATTCAAACTAGCTGATGTTTACCAACAAGAAATTTTGCTATTCTGAAAGACTAGAGTTTCTTGCTAGTGTGATAAGAAAGCTATAGACACAGTTCCTACATGCTAACACATGTACTCTAATATTTACTTCTTTATATAATGCTATCTTGGCCTATTATTCTGTTAAGGCTCATTTTTCTGTCATTTACATTTCTTTATATGTAAACCTAAGTCTCTTAAAAAGATGTAAAACAGTTATTGAAGGAGGTTCTATGTCTGAGGCTTCAAGAATGTTGTTTGAACACTTCTAGGGTATACATCTCAACCTCTTAGTGCAAGAAATCTGGACAAAGCCTAAAATAACATGGGGACAAAGGACCAAAAATTGGGACAGATTTTAAATATTGACCATATAAACTTAGAAAGTTGCTAGAATAACAGAATTTCTGTTCGCATGCATTTTCTGGTGAATATAAAGTCTGAAACTCAAATATATGTCTCTATTTAGTGACTTCAATCCCTAGTGAGTTGCCCGAAAACCTCAAATTTTATAAGAAAGAGACCAAAACTATAAGGCAAAAATCTGGATATTCTGTCAAAATCTGGGCAGTTGAGAGGCATGTTCTAGGGATCTAAATGTTGAAAATGAAAATTTTAGCACTTTCTTTTTACTTGCAGATATTTAGCAGAAGTGAATGATTTATGTTTGCTAATTATTCTTACAGTTGCATTTACCTCAGCCAGAAGGTTTTCTGATCTACAGATGTTGATGTACAAAAACTACAAAGAGTTTTTCCATGTCACAAAGACAGCATGTACTCTAGGACGAGTATTTACGCTATGCCCAGGGTTGTCTCTGATATTTTTTTGAAGCAATCCATTCAGCTACCTGTTTCCTTTCCTAAATAAAAGTACAAGGATGAAGGAATTGTGTGATACGGATTTACATAGGCAGTGTTTGTGCAATGCAGGAAAAACTAAAGCACTACAGTAGTCTAATTGGCTGTTTGTGCAACTCAAATAAAATCAGTAAGTTAGTTACTAAACAGGCCCTTTCCAAGTAGTTGGTTAATTGCATTTTCTTTTACTATGATGACGGAAGCACTTTTGACCTAGAAGGTCTTGTATCATTGCACAAGGAGTTGGATGGTACTCTATTTTTTAAGAATGTATCTGCCAAGTATAGTTGTGAAGTTGCAGCCTAGATATCTACTCATACATTTTCTAAACATTGCAGATTGGATGTCCACTCATTGCTAAGCAAGAGTTGTCTCAGCTATCCTGCTGAGCATGTTATGAGCCATCTATGCACTTATAAGAGTGGAGGATACATTACTCCAGGTCATATTATGATTGCCTTCAGCAATGACCTTAAGATAAAAAGAATATACTTGCATCAGTGTACTTTCCACAGGAATACATGTGTTAATAATATCATTGCTGAATGATGGGCTCCCCCTTTGTTCTACTGATGCAGCATGTTTAGTGGGTCTGATATTCTTTGTATATAATTTGTTCTGTACCCAGTTCAGATTTAATGAGTATTTTGTGTGTTGTCATGCTATTATAGGTACACATAACATGTAGGCGGTTTCCTTTCTTCTGCAGGTAGTTGAGTAGAGATTTGATTGATGGGGTCATTAGAATATTACAGAATTAAGAACAGAGAAAAAAATAGTACAGGAATATCATAGTCTATAAGGATTAAGACTCTGAGCTGCTAACAAAATTCATCATGCTGGTATGGGTTTATTCTGTTAGTCTCTTTGTGTCTACTGTGGACAAACCACAGACCCAATATTCTATTAAGAACTCAAACGGAAAGTAAAGAAAAACTCTGACCCTTGTCTGGGGATTGAACCTAAGACTTTACTTTCCTATGATGGAGCAGAAAGTATAGCTGTGTATCAATTTCATAATAAAAGTAACAATTCAAATAACAGCAGTTTCTGCTATGGGGATGTTAATATAGCTGGGATTAGTTAAAAGTAGATGCTACTTACCTGACCTGATCATTATCAGCAGTCAAGTGTTTGGAGTGGCCTGTGAACACTGCACCAATGGGCCCGACAATACTCAAGTATGCCTTCTAAACAGCATTCAACATGACCTATCAGGCCTTCTGAAATTGCTATTTTACTGTAGCCTCCAAGTAGGCTTCATGCCTCATGAATGGGGAATAGCAACAGTCATCCATCTTCACAAAGCTGGGCCATCTACAGACCCTGGAAACTACAGACTTATAAGTCTCACTAGAGTCATATGCAAAGCTATGGAAAGAACTTTCCTTCTAGCTGGAGACATTCACCCCAACCCTGGTCCCTCTACCTCTCCACTTAACCCCAACCTCTCTCCACTCCAACCTATCCCCCCTCCCACTACCTACCATATTTTACCCCCAACCTCCTATACCCTCAAAAATGTAACCATCTACTCAAACATGTAAAGCCTTCTCAATAAAACCACCAAACTCCACTCATGGATTGCCCAAATCTTCTCACACATCCTAACCCTATCTGAAACCTGGGTAAAACCCCACATCTCTAACAATGAAATCTTAACACCTGGATATAACATATACCAGTTAGACAATTTCCTAAAAAAGGCGGAGACATTGCCATCCTCCATACTGAACAACTTAACCTCTCCCCCTACCTATTCCTTTACCCTGTTTTGCCACTGCTGAACTATTAATTCTAAATTGTCACCTAAACACCCATAAAAATTTGCCATAGCCTCCCTTTATATCCCTCCTGGTAATAACATCCCCATCCTTGAGCACATAATATCATGGATCTCAAGCAATATATCTTATGAAACTATCATCCTTGGAGATGTTAATATTGACTGGACAAAACCAATGTCTGACTCCCCTAACCTCAGCATCAACCTTCATGATTTCAGCCAACTTATCACATTCACCACACACATAAATAAAAATTCTAATACCAGCTAAATCCTTGACTGGATCCTTACAACCGAACCAAACCTCTACTACAACCTCTGTACCTTACCCAACACCTTGAGAGACCATCTTCCCACCCATATCCAAAGACACCTTTTCCAACCACCTAAGGCACACATACAGAGACTGTCAAAAACTCTCAAGCATTAATGCTGAAGCATTTAACTCTAGGCTGTCATCCATTAACTGGTACTGCCTCCATCACCTTCCCCTCAATGAAGCAGTACAAACATTCAACCACATTTTCGTTGACATTCTTAACTCTCTAGTACCCATAAGGAAAATTAGGATAATAGCTATCTATGTGCCATGGCTTAGAAAAGATACTTGCTCCCTTATGCATAAAAGAAATAGTGTCTGGAAATCCTGGCTTAAAACCAAATCATCATTACATCTCCAGAATTACAAAGAACTCAGAAACCTTACCAAAAAACAAATAAATAGAGACAAGAAACAATTTTACAATACAGCCCAATCTTGCCAATACTCTAATCCAAAAAAAATTCTGGAACACCATCAATAAAATACTTCACCCAGGAAACCCTATTACCCATAATCCCTATCCATATAACACCTCCAAAGAAACTGACACCTTCCTTAAGAATTACTTTATAGACTCTAGCCACAAACTTACTGAAACAGATCAGAACTCCACTCCCCCCATCATTTCACTTACTTAAGTCAACTGAACCCCCTTCTCAATGAAACCAGTTTCCACTGCCTACATCAAATCACTCCTGCTCAAACTTAAACCTTGTTCCCCCGCCACTGATAACTTACTTCTCCTCTTCCTCAAGATTGCCACTGATACTATAGCCTACTCTCTCTACTAATAAACAGATCCATCCAAGAAGCCACAGTCCCCAAGATATGGAAATCCTTCTATACAATACCATTACAGAAAGGTGGGAATTCCACTGACCCAAATCACAGTAATGCTACTGCCCTTCTATCTTTTACTCATACTGTAGCTGAGGCTAAAGACAAAAAACAACTAGTATCTTGTCTATTCCTTGACCTCTCTAAAGCTTTTGATACAGTATCTCACTCTAATCTACTAATTAAACTACCTGAGCTCAACCTCTCTACTTCCACTCTTAACTAGTTCTCTAGTTACCTCACCAATAGGTTACAATCTGTGAGATGGCACACTTCTGCTCCCCCTTCATACCTATCGAATCTGGAGTCCCCACAGGGCTCTATCCTGGGGCCCCTCCTATTCAGTATCTTTCCTAACAACCTCCATGCATCCTGCAGCCACTCTTCTCTTATACAATATGCAGAAGACTCTACACTTATCTCCTTCTCTGATAACATCTCTCACCTCCACAAACATACCCAAAACTCCTTCAGGTCCACTGAAAGATGGCTTTCTGAAAATCAGCTTATCCTAAATCCAAAAAAAAAAAAAACTACGTCTCTTCCTCCCTTGATCTCTATCCCATCACAAATTGATCTTCACCATCACATTCCTCGACAACGCTACCATTAATGCAGAACCTCACACTAAGCTACTAGGCACCATAATTGACAATCAATTAAAATTTAACCTTCATATTCAAAAGAGTATAAAAAAAATAAAACTCATCAAAAACTGTTCACATTATAGAAATAAGAAATTCCTTATCTCTGACTCTAAACCTTCTCTGGCTCAAGCATTCTTCCTACCTTATATACTCTATGCAGTTCCAGTCATCACAAACATGCAATCTACATTACTCTCTAAGGTTGAACAAGCTTTTAAGAAAATAGCTATATTTGCCACAGTACAACTCTCACCACTGCCATGCACTAAAAATCTAAATTGGCTAGAATTCCCCCAACTACTACTGTCACGGCTACAAATCACGCATTCAATACTCTACAAACCTACTTCCTGCCCCTCCCTCTCCTCTCTTGTATCCTACTGTACTCCCAGTCATCCTCTTCGTAGCTCCAATCAACAACTCCTTGACATCTACAAACCCAACAAAAACATAGGCAAACTCCTATACAAATACTCAGTGTCCCAGTCCTGGAACAAATTCCCCACTTATGTTAGATATATCTCACACCCAAAACATTTCAAAAAAAGAGCTAGAGCACTCCCTGTTAAACACATGGCTCTGTCCCTGTCAAGACCCTACCTAACTCCCCTCCCCTTGTCTCCAGCTGTCACCTTATTTTTTACTCACTTCTTCTCACTGTGATAACTCATCTTTGTACTTCTCTCTCATATATACGCCACACCAAACTTTCATGTACAGCTACAATCTATGTAAACATGTATATTTTATTTTTTATAACCGCACTTTTTGTAAATACCTTTATACTTAATGGCCATGTATCATAGGTTCATAGGTTCATAGATTAGTACTAGGCTAACTACCCTTGTGAGCCATTTCAAGCCTAGCCAGTTACCCCATGTGAGAATCAAACCCTGCACCTTGTGTCTGTAAGGTAAACACCTTAACCATTATGCCATCCTCCAACATATCTACGTATGTTATCGCACTCTTGATTTCCTTTTTGTACAACCTGCTTGACTACTTTGTACATGATTTCTGTGTCTTATGTAACTGCCTAGTACTCCATTATGTTACCATCCCTTCATCTTTTGTATGGCTTTGTACATAACAGTTTTATTTGTATTACAATGCAGTTTTTCTCCTACGGTCTCCACTAAAAATGGGCTTCTAGCTCAGTTGGACCAACCTGGTTAACAAATGTCAAATAAATAAATAAATTAATTAACAAGAGCGCACAAACAGCAAAAAGTCAAATCAAAAAGCACAAAATTACGCCAGCACCTTTTCTTCTTTATTCAGCAACAGTGATCTGACACCTCGGCAATTTGCCTTCAAGAAGAAAATTGCCGAGGTGCCAGATCACTGTTACTGAATAAAGAAGAAAAGGTGCTGGTGTAATTTTGTGTTTTTTGAAATAAATAAATTATCATGGAATGATCAGTAATGACATAGAAAACCTCCAGATTCTCGACTTAACCCAATTTAGTTTCATTAAGAGCAGGTCATGCCTACTCAAACTGATGGACTTTTTTTGAGAAAGCCACCAAATCAATGGATGACAGCAAAATGATTCTCTCTACCTACCTTGACCTGGCCAAGGCATTTGACACAATACCCAACTCAAGAATTATTGATAAATTCAAGAGGTTAGGTACAAACCTTTATGTTACTCAGTGGATAGCCATCGGGCTCACAGACAGGACCCAGGAAGTTAGAATTAGGGAGCCTACCTCTACATAGAGGCCAGTTACAAATGGAGTCCCTCAGTGATCACTTCTGGGACCTCTCTCCTTTTTGGCATTTACTTCTCTGAATTCAAGGCCAATATCAAGGGCCACTGGCAAACCAAGTTTGCAGAAGTTTGCAAATTAGGAGCAGAGATAGAATCCCCCACTAACACTAAATGTTCTCCAGGAAGGACTGCCACAAACAAGTCATTTGTGTCAGAGCTATGGACTAAAACTAAATGCCAAGAAATGCATAATAGTATATTTTAGGAAGTTATCCACCCATAGTAACTGTCATATTGATAACATATCCCTAAGAGTCGATTCAGTTGTCAAGGACGTAGGCATACACAGAGACAGTAATCTAGCCTTTGACCATCATGTGACTACAGTAGTGAGGAAATAATTTTATGTTGTGCAACTTATAAACAAAGGTATGGCATCTAGGTCCAAAGAGGTCATTATTCCACTATACTCAGCATTCATCAGACCTATCATTAGGTACATACCAAAGGGGGCATTGTATTCAACCAGGCACATCCAACAATTAGAACATGCATAGCGGTTCTTCACTAAAATAATACAGGGCATAAGTAACATCCTCTGCAGACAGCCTCAAAGCCCTGTCCTTGTGTTCTGTTTCCTACAGGCTGTTGAGGGGTGAGATCTTTGACTGGCATACAAGGCATTGTTGGATCCCACCCTGACGGACATCCTGCATATCCACAAATCAAGCAGCACCAGAATTAGCCATTCTAAAGATTAAAATGTTACCTGTGATGTAAATAGGACCTGCTGGTGAGACAGGTATGTATCCCAGAGACTACCCCCTCTCTAGAATAGGCTCCCCATCCATGTGAAGTAGAGTTCCTCCTCAACCCAATTCAAGTGTAACTTGAATAATTGGTTGGGTAGCAGGACATTTATCCCTGGTTTGGCACCTATAGCTCTAATGGACACAGACAGCCTGTGAAAGGCTCCTGCTTTTAAATGTTTCATCTCCCAAAACTGTGTCTACAGTTATCAAGGGTACCAGAACTTATCAAAGATTTGGGATGCATCACTAGGCTTAAAAAGGCCCATGTGGTTGTTAGCCTAGTACACACCTATGAACCAATGTCAAAATACCAGACATATCCAACATCAGTGCCAAAAGTACAAGGAAGAGACTGTTGATCAACTGACTGATACCAGTGTCAGTGCTTTGTGATCTCAGACACTAGACTATAATGGATCACAAAGTCCATAGGAGCCAGTAATGGATTCTTATTATCTATATACCACTTTTCAATAATCCTGTCAAGGTAGGACATGTCTGACAATAGGTTCATAGGTTCATAGGTTGGTACTAGGCTATCGGCCCTAGGGCCTATACAAGCCTAGCCATAACAATTCCCTGGCTATTTCTTCCCACACTATTTACTTCCCTGGACCCCTGTCTAGCAGGGCGACTGACGTGATCCCCGGGGTGAATTTCCTTTCTCTCATCCAATTGTCAAGGTTCCTTTTGAAGAGGGCCAAAGAGGCACTCTGCTTGACATGTATGGGCAATCTATTCCAGAGTCTGGGGAGTCTCTGGGTCAGGAGCCTATCCCTCCAGCATGTTTTGTTTATTGTGATGACAAGGTTTAGATCCCTGAAGTGTGTGGCTCTGATGGATTGGGATTTCTTTAAGTGTAGCATGTCCAACAGCTCTGGGTTTGACATGGCCTTGTATGTTAAGCAGAGATCGCCTCTGAGTAGACGATATGCCACAGAGTATAGCTGGAGTTTTTTAAGGCGGTCAGTGTAGGGCATCTGCTTTAGGCCTGTGATTCCTTTAGTGAGGTATTTCTGCAGCCTTTCCAGTTGTTGCAGATGTCTTGAGAAGTACATACCAAACAGGGTGTTGTATTCTATAATGGGTCTAATGAGGGATGAGTACAGTGGGACAATGACCTTCTTTTTTCTGGATGAAAAGCCCTTAGTGATGAGGTGTGCCACATAGAAGGATTTCCTGACTGTTGTGGTGATGTGGTTATCAAAGGTGAGACCACTGTCCATCTGTGTCTCTAAGTCTCTTATCACACTTTCGGTGTTTAGTGTACTGCCACCTATATGGTAATTCATGGGTACATGTTTTTTCCCAAAGGGTATAACTATACATTTCTTGGCATTGATCTTGAGCCCATGGCTCTGGCACCAAGCATCTGTTTCTGTAAGGCCCTTTTGTAAAGTATCTACATCATTTGGGGATTCAATAATGGCTCCCAGTTTGCAGTCATCTGCGAACTTTGTTATCCAGAATCCCTTACTGTTGGCCTGTACTTCATAGAAGTAGATGCTAAACAAGAGCAGTCCCAGGACAGAACCCTGAGGTACTCCACTTGTCACTTGTCTGGAGCTGGATTTGGAGTTGGCTACTTTTACAGTGTGGGTTCTATCAGTAAGCCAGTTAGCAACCCACTGGGTGACATAGGGATTAATGCCCAGCTTAGTAAGTTTGTCTATGATTCCAGAGTGGGGGATGGTGTCAAAGGCCTTGGCAAGGTCTAGATAGGCTGTGTGGACCACCTTACCCTTGTCCATGGCTCTGGAGACTGATTTGAAGAAGTCAATCAGGTTCAGGAGACAAGATTGGCCCTTCACGAACCCAAACTGGGTGGGGTCCAGTGTTTGAAGGTTGCCAATGTCTTTGTTTATAAGTTCCATGATAATATGCTCCATGGCCTTGCAGATAAGGCTTGTCAGACTGATGGGATGGTAGTTTACGGGATCCAAGGTGGATCTCCCCTTGTGGAGTAGGATAACTGTAGCTTTGCGCCACTCAGTTGGCAAGAAACCTGAGGTGAGGCTATGATTAAACATGACACTTAGGTGAGGTGCCAGTTCATATTGTAGTTTATGTAGTACATAGCCCGGGATGTCATCTGGTCCCATGGATGCTGTATTGTTAGGTTTGGAGAGTGCGTTTTTTACCTGTGTGGCCGTTATTACCAGAATTTGGCAATCTTCCGGTATTGAGATGGGCCATTTAGGGGGCAAGAGGGGGGTGAAGTTGGCATTGAATCGATCTGCCAGGATATTGGCAATATCCTTGGGATCAGTATATTTAATGCCATTCTGTTTTAGCTCAGAGCAGATATGAGCATTGCCGTTTAGATTCTTGACATAGTTATAGAATGCCTTGTGGTTGTCTTTGGAATCTTTGGCAATTTTATTTTCGTAACTAGCTTTGGAGGATTTTATGAGGGATCTCAGTTTCTTACTGAGGCTGGTAAGGAAGTTTTTTGCATCCTGGGATTTTCCTCTTTTCTGCAACAGTTTCTTCCTTTCGTTGTAAAGTTTGTTTATGGCAGGGGACCACCAGATTGGCTTCCTTTTTTTGGATGCGAGCATCTTGGTTCTGTTTGGGATGACACGATTCATGCATGAGCGGATTTGCTCATACAGTGCCTTAGTGTAGGATTCAGCAGTTGAATTTTCAGTTCCCGTCTGCATGGGCGTCATGAAGTTTGTCACTTCTGACTTGAGTAGCATGAATGTGTGGCAAGTTCCCATACTGTCCAGATGCAAAGCAGAATGCTTGTTGCCTGGTATAACTAAAGCTTTCTTTTAAAATCGGGAGAAGCACAGCACTCCTCAGAGAAGACTGGGAAATTCCAAAATGAAAACCAGAGACCTCTCAAACTTACAACTAGCGGGAGGTACATTAGGAACCATCAGGCAAGGAAGATCTCAGCCAATAATATTTGAAGGCGTGGACTACCCAACCTCTTCTATTAGTTAACTTTCCCCTTAAAAATCCTCCTGAAGACCTGTAGGTTATATAACTGAAATTCAGTTGTCTACAGCTTTTGTGAGGTATTTAAAACCAGTCCACCTAATAGAAAACTGGTGTCTATGAACTGCTATTTAGTTGTACTTAAGCACAGCCAGAGCACCTTCTTGCTACTTCTAATTCAGTGAATATGAATATTGTCCTTAGTTTCCATGTTTTGCACATCATATGTACATGCTTATTCTAGAAATCTCAGTTTGAATATGCAGTTCAGTGAAGCTTGGCTGCATATTTTGGGTTTCTGTGCTATTTAATAGGAATGCGGACATGATATGCTGATAGATGTGTAGAAATATCTGACACAACTTAATAAATATGCATTCAAACATAAAGAAACATGTTTGTTGTCCAGAATTTGTCATGCTTGAAAACAACAGAAGTATAATTCTCAGCTAAAAAGTGACTTAGCTGTAACTACTAGATATTACTTCACTACAAGGAAACGTAGAAGAAACCTGGGAACGTTGGATCAAGAAAATAAATGTATTCCTCAATGTAAAGTGGATGGCCAAGAAATCTGCAAAAGTCCAATATCCTAGAGAAGAAAACTGTGGGCATTTAACTTTTTTTTTTTTTTGATGAGGAGAAAGATAACACAACAGCATTTAGAGAGACATTCATGAATTATCATGAGCCAGTAAATAACATGCAATTTATTAGGTATCTGTTCCTTACAAGGGTACAAAATCCAGCGGGGATTCCAGATGCTTTTGTTACAAAGTGGAAGAATAGAGCCAAATATTGTAAAATGGGGAAGTTGCATAACAAACTATGAGCATGAACTGCTTATGAATGCTGATTAAGGAGAAAGGCTTAGAGTAGCAAGAGTGTGAAGATGCACATGAGGCAGTAAGACAAGAATGCAATATAGACTGCTGACATGAAATAAGGAGATCAAACAGACAGAATATTGAATTCAAATCACATAAAGGTATACATGCAGTATTTTTGTCTCAAGCTACTTCTAAAGGTTTGGGGTGAGATGGCCATAAACAAATTGTGTGCATAGTGTTTTATTGTAGCCACTGAGTAAAAACACAGAGTGAAAAATAATTGAGATATGACTGTAAAGTAATGCAAAATCCTTTTTCATTTTGTTGCACATGAACTTAAGTCTTCAAATATTTTGGGTCACTTTGCTTAGAAGAAGTTAGGAACTGCAAAATAAATTCACAGTATAAATGCAAAGACAGATTTATATACAGTTAGTCCTAAAGTCACATAGATTTATTGAATATGTGTAGACCCATAGCAGTCATATCCTACATGATTAGACTGTTTTATTCATGGACTTAAACTTTCTGCAAGAATATCATGTACAAAGAAATCCTTTCCAACACCAGTGATGTGTAATGTAAGCACTCAGTGAAAGTACTGATAGAAATAAGGTAGAACAAGTACTGAAGTGAATGGAAAGCTTAGATATCATTAATAAGCCATTAGAAATAATAGATTTGATGACTAATATGGCCAGTGATGTTAAAAAAGACAAGATGTGCATTTGTATGGCTCTGCAAGATTTGCACAGAGTAACTGCATTAGCCAAATAATGTGTTGTTTAGTGAACTAGATGCAAGCTTCCTTCTTTCTTTGGATTGTTGCTATGGTATGTATTAGATATGGTATAACTCTGGCTTACTTTTTCGCTGAATCAACATTCCTTGCCAGAATACTGTGTTTCTTGCAGTTTAACTTTACTGTTTCCAAATATGAGTCATGTGACCTCTCAATCTTTTTTCTTCTCAATTGACTGGGAATTTTATTAGTTTTGAGCATCAAATTTTGTACACAACTTATGTTAGCCTTGAAAGAAAAATTAAGATTGGATGTTTTCATTTAGTGATAATTTTTGCTCAGCCCAGCCTTTCATTGTAATGTCTTTTAGTGAAGTCTTTATTTTATTTATTTTTCTTTGATGGTCCAATTGGGCAGAACATATTTTCAGCAGAAGTTAAAAGATCGAGTTTAAATCCAAGAGGCAAGCTTTTGTTTTGACACACAAAAAAGTGTGTGCATGCATCATTGTACATTCCAATACTTTTTTGTGTCAAAACAAAAGTTCATTTGCAGCATTTTTAGAAAAAAAAAAAAGTAGTTTTAAAAATTATTTCCGAGTGTGGAAGACTAAACTTATGTGGTGGTATTTACAGTATTAATATTAATGGACAGGTAGGAGGAGCTTATATAACTTTCAGTTCCAGCTCTAGTCAATGCTGGATTAATATAACTGATTCAGTTATGTAATTGCTAAACTGTTAAACTAACATTTTGGCAAAAGAATAACCATATTTATGTATTATGTTTCTAACTGTCTGCTTATCAACTTGTTCTGTAATTTATAACATTTACTGTATTATCTTCACAGTCTATCATGAGTCTGCACATCGAAGTCCTTTCTGTGCTTACAGCTGTTAAGAACAAAGGCATTCATTTGGCTGTTAAACTGCATCATGTTGAAATTTGTACTTTTGTTTTTCAAAATACTTAAGTTTGCCTTGATTCCTAAAATGCAATCAGGAGCACAACTTTGCTTTGTTTTTCAAACTATTGCACTCTGACTAGATGTGGTAACTAATGTATATAACACTTCCTGGTTACTATCTTACTTGGGTGCTTTGAATTAAATGTTTGTTATTTTATATGTCCAGGTATTTAATACTTAGAACATTTTCCTCTACATAAACACATTTCTTGATCCTTTGGAATCGGTTTTGCTCTATGCACATTAAGATCCACTTCTGCAGTCATATCTCTGACTCTTAGCAACCTTTCTCTTATTTTACCACTCCATCACAAAAATGTTGTATTCCTTGTGATTCTTTTAAGCTGCTAAATTCAAAGATCATGTCCTTTTCTTTAGTTCAACCCCATACTGTATAATGGTTTCATCTACTTTTACTAAATTGAAACATTTTTACCTTTCATGTCTCACAAAAGAAAGAGAGAGAAAGAAAGAGAGACAAAGCAAAACATTTTTCTTTGGAATATTGCAAGCTTCAGACTTCTCATTTATTCATTATTGTCAGACTAAAAAGTATCGTGCACTTCATGCCCTTCTGTTCCCATTAAATGAAGAAAATGTATGTCTAATGGAGCCTTTTCAACATCTGCAACACCTGCATTCAGTTGAAGTGTTGTTTCTTTGCCGACTGAGTTCTGTTTGTCATCTCAGTGTTTTTTCTTTCATTTCTTGAAAGCATATGAACTTTAAAGTAGCTCCTAATTCACTCCCCTTCATACTGTTTTCTTGGTATTTTTGCATATTTTGCAATTTCAGAAAACATATTTGAAGCACTAATACTATTAGATTACATGTGACTCATAGGTTCATAAGTGTGTACTAGTCTAATGGCTTTGGAGCCTTATAAGCCTAGCCCGTAGGATTACCCTGACATCGTGCCACATGATCTTAGTTCCCAGTGCCTCTGTCGAGGAGAGCCACTGGAGTGATCTCCAGAGTGAATTTTCTATTTTCCATCCATTCATCACGATTTCTTTTGAAGATGACCAGTGAGGTAAGCTGTTTGACATGTATGGGTAGTCTATTCTATAGCATGGCTAGTCTCTGGTTTATGAATCTGTCCCTCCAGCTTGTTCTGTTGATTGTGGTAATGAAGTTGAGGTCTCTGGAGTGTGTGGTGTGGAGGGATTGGAATTTCTTTAGATGTATCATTTCTAACAGAGCTGGGTCAGATATGGCTTTGTAAGTCAAGCAGACATCGCCTCTAACTAGATGATATGAGACAGAGAATAGTTGGCGTTTTTTGAGTCTGTCCATATAGGACAAGTGTTTAAGGCCTAGGATCCTCTTTGTGAGGTACTTCTGTGGCCATCATAAATAATATGCACAAATTTCACAAATATTTTTCAAAAGTCATATTTTCAAAACTAAAACATTCTTAATTCATCACTGTTATTGTTATTTACACTTCTGTTTTTTTATAACAATTTAACTAATTTTACATACTTATGGCATTCTGAAAATATCAGCCACTGCTATGTCCATTTTGCTGCATCTTGTAAAATTGGGTCACTTCTGACACCATGTTGCACAACCTAGTAGAAGTGGGACTATAGGTTTGGGAAGTTAGAGCCTGCATCTGTTATACATACTGTTCATTATTATCTAAGTGGCTACTGCTATCACCAATGCATCCTGGTGTTTTGAATGTCTGTGGTGGACAGAGGCCTTCATACCCTAGAACACAGCCTTATGGTGTTGAGAATATGTCACTTGCACATACAACATCCGACACATTCAAACAATATACCTCAGCAAAGTCCACAGATGCAGCAACTATTCAATAGGTAATGTGCATGTCTATTTATATATCTATAGATGCCTTTGTTAAAGCAGTGACCATGACATGTCCCTTCCTGAATCCATGTATAATTAAGATTACTATATTTGTAAGGCAACATAATTCCATGATTTAATGAACTTTAAACATTATTTGACTTTGTAAATAACCAAATAGATGACCTATAATTTTCAGTAGCTTTCCAGGCTACTCTTTGTGAACAGATGTGGCGGACATGACAGTTGTCATTTTGTACAGTTCCAGCATGTTGGCAGAGTTATGGAACATACAGAAGAAGATGTACATAGGTTAACAAGTATTGAAGCGGTGTTCTCTGAATGTTGTGATATATCACAATCACAACTAGAGATACTCTTTTAAGGCCTCTAAAAATTTACAGGCTTTCCTGAAGTTAGCAACCTAAGGTAAAAATGTAGCCACCTCAGTGTTTATTGTAAGAGTTAATAAGCTGTCGGGTAACTGTTCCGTAATCATCAGTGTTGAAAACACATCCTTCCTACATGCAGGACAATCAAAACTGCACCCCCTTCTAGTCAGAAATAGGTGACTATGATACAGGGACAAGTAAGGGACATCAATCAAATAAACTAGTTAGCAAGTAGCCTATGAGAAGAAGCTGCTGAAAGTAACATAACGTTCGTGTTGCTGTTTGCCAAAACTTGGTAAAATATTCTTAGACATTCTGTTTAAATGATCGTTGTTAATCTCTGTTATAATTAAAACCCAGGAACCATCTTAAAAAAAAACTGATGTCTTAGCTTGACTTGTTACACTGCTTTTACCTAACTCAATTCCAATAAATAAATAAATAAATAAATAAAATAAAAATCAAAGTCTGAACAGTAAATTTTCATGAGAGCTGCACTGCACACCTTCTTTTCGTAGTGCTTGTGTTTTAATTCAGCTGGAATTGGTGTGCTAGCTATGGTGGAGTGGCCGTGGTGGTGCAGCGGTTAGCGTTGCCACCTCACAGCAAGAGGTTCTCCAGTTTGATCCTCGGCTAGGGTGCATTCTGTGCGGAGTCTGCATGTCCTCCCTGTGGCTGTGTGGGTTTCCTCTGGGTGCTCTGGTTTCCTTCCACAGCCCAAAGACATGCTGTAGGTGGATTGGATACACTAAATTGGACATAGGCGTAAGTGTGTGCATGAGTGTGCCTTCCATGGAAGGTTGGGCACCGGGCTGGCAACTTGGCACTGTAAAACCTCCACTGCCAATCATGAGTGGACAGGTGATCTGCTGTGGCGACCCCTAACCGGGAAAAGAAGAAGGGTTGGAATTGTACTATATATGATCTGCTAGAGTTACTTGTTCCAACAGTCCACTCCAAGATAGTGTCAGTTTCCCAGTCCCTTTTCTCCTTTTGCAAATTGGCCATTCTTCCTGACCTATGATTGAACTCTTTACTTGTTCTCATTGGTAAACTAACTTAATTTTGGGAAACAAGTATACATATCTGAATTGCCACCATAGTCCTAACATTTTCATAACTGTAGTGAAGTGCTTATGGCTTTTCAGTTAAGAAAGCTAGTTACAACTTATTAAAGTTTTTTTTTTTTTTTTGCTCTACAATAGTAAGGCTTCTAAAAGGGAAATGTCATCAGACTTATAAACAGTAATACATTAATAAAGCAATTACTAGTAGCACTTTAGAAATGTTAGTATCTGAGAAATTTCAATAATATTTTATCTGCCAGATTTGCCTTGCACATTTTCCTTTTGTTCCACATTCTAATTTTATTTGACAGAATTAAAGTCAATGAGAATGTTATAAGACCAACCAAATTATTTCTAAGGTTGATATCTGAATTTTGCATTTTTCTGCCTTCTTTTATTAAACTTAGAAAGATTCATATAGTGTGGAATATATAGTACTGGCTAGTTTGCTTCTGTGAATGAAATTAGGAAGCAACATTAATATTACTTCTGATTTAATAACCACATGCAGATAATTGTGTCTGAATTGATTTTAGTTTTATTTCTAACCTGACACTATATTTTAATGATCTGCTTAAGAATTCTGAACCTACTTTGGTTATCTGTACAGCTGCCTGTGGACATTGGCTTATAGCAAGACTGAGCATCCTTACCCCTCACTGCATTTACTGTTAAGCAGTTATGCTTTGATGTTCTTCTGAGTGTAATGACTTGCATATCTAAACCTTTGTCAGTCTGCTATTATTTATTCAGAACTCCATGTTAATTTAACATTTCTGCCCTGATGCTTGACCAACCACTGTGAATACTTTAACTCACCATGGGACTGCAGCTTCAAATGCAAAATGTGGGGTTACATGTGAGATGAGGAAAATTTGCATGTGGTTACATACCTCTCAACCACTTAGCTTAATAAATCTGGACAATGCCACAAAACATAATGTGGAACAAAGCCCAAACATAGGGCCAGTTTTAAATATTGCCCTTATGCACTTAAATAGTTGCTAGAATAACAGGTTTTTCATCAGCATGCTATTTCTGAAGGATATGGATCTGAAATTCAAATGTCTGCAATTATTTAGTGACTTTAGTCTTCGGTAATATGCCAGAAAACCACAAATTTTACGAGGAACAGACTAAAAATATGAGGCAAAAATCTGGACATTGCTGGAAAATCTGGACAGTTGAGAGGTACATGGTGGTTACCATATACAACTGAAACTCCTTCTTGACCTTAGTTTTGAGCCTAGGTATAATGTATAGAACAGCTGTCTCAATTACTAAAATGTAATTCCTACTGGTGCCTTGGTGAAGTAATGCCATTGTTATCTTTAGCTTGTCATAATCATCAGGCCATTTCTTTTCAATCAGAATCCTATAACCCACAACCAGTCTTCGCCAATCCCAGAGCGATTTTGACAGCATCTCCCAGGCATATACTTACTTTTGTGACACTGCTCATCCCAACCTCTACACTACTACTATAACCTTATGTGCACACACACACACACACACACACACACACACACACACACACACACACACACACATATATATATATATATATATATATATATATATATATATATATATAGTTCCCCTTTATAATCTCGAAATACTGAAATCTCGAATTTCAGTATCTCGAAACCATAAAGGCGAATGCTCAAAATCCTGAAACCCCAAAACCATGAAACACAAAATCGTGAACATTAACACACCATACGCCACACAACACATACACCATCCTTCCAACACTGCAACAAAACATACACAAACACAATAACACAAATCAACACACCTACACTACATATAAGTAAGGGGGCAAGCCTCCCTGAACCCCCCACACCCCCTACTTATATATATATACTAACTCCAAGATTGCACAAACAGAAAAAGACAGCAAACTCACACCCGGACATTCTACAGTCCTCACACACACACGCACACACACACACACACACACACACACACACACACACACACACACACACACACACACACACACACACACACACACACACACACACACACACACACACACACACACACACACACACACACACACACACACACACACACACACACACATTACACATATACAAACACCAACACATCCATCACTTAGACACTCATACTTTTACCTGCCTACCCTAATACACACATACAACTTACAAACACACTCACATACATTCAAACTCCCACCCAAAACCCTTACAAAACACTCACTTACCTTAAATCACAGCTAAATCCACAAACTACACCGGACACCAGCCACACAAAACATTGCACATAACGTAGGGTAGAGCCATAACCGCGAATGTGAGATATTCAAATTCGCGATTATGCACTTTATCTATTTAAAAAATTCGCCTTTATGGTCTCCAGATACTGAAATTCGAGATTTCATTATTTTGAGATTATAAAGGGGAAATATATATATATATATATATATATATATATATATATATATATATATATATATATATATATGTGTGTGTATCTATAGATATATATATATATATATATATATATATATATATATATATATATATATTTATCTATGATCTGTGATTTATCTATGCTTTATTTCCCACATTGTAACTACAATATTAACATTTTCTGCCCTACCTAGCTCCTTCTCTTACCTCCAAGTCTTTGAATTTCTTCTAAGCACTAATCACATGGTCTACTCTCAATTTAACAAATCTGCTAATACATCTCTTCAAATGATCAATGTTCTACATCCGTAGAACCATAAAAAACTTCTCCAAAGCCAACTTCATGCTACTCAAATTAGAAGTGACAAACTTCATGACACCCGTGCAGACTGGAGCTGAAAGTTCGACTGCTGAATCCTACACTAAGGCACTGTACGAGCACATCCACTTGTGCATGGGTCGTGCCATCCCAAATAGAACCAAGACGCTCTCCTCCAAAAAAAGGAAGCCAATCTGGTGGTCCCCTACCATAAACAAACTATACAACAGAAGGAAGAAACTGTTGCAAAAAAGAGAAAAATCCCAGGATGCAAAAATCTCCCTTACCAGCCTCAGTAAGAAGCTGAGATCCCTCATAAAATCCTCCAAAGCTAGTTACGAAAATAAAATTGCCAAAGATTCCAAAGACAACCACAAGGCATTCTATAGTTATGTCAAGAATCTAAATGGCAATGCTCAGATCTGCTCTGAGCTACAACAGAATGGCATTAAATATACTGATCCCAAGGATACTGCCAGTATCCTGGCAGATCGATTTACTGCCAACTCCACCCCCCTCTCACCCTCTAAAGGGCCCATCTCAATACCAAAAGATTGCCAAATTCTGGTAATCATGGCCACACAGGTGGAAACTGCACTCTCCAAAGCTGAGAATACAGCATCCATGGGACCAGATGATATCCCCGACTGTGTACTACATGAACTACAAAATGAACTGGCACCTCAACAGAGTGTCATGTTTAATCATAGCCTCACCTCAGGCTTTGTGCTCACTGAGTGGCGCACAGCTACAGTTATCCCACTCCACAAGGGGGATCCACCTTGGATCCCGAGAACTACTGTCCCATCAGTCTGATGAGCCATATCTGCAAGGGCATGAAATGCATTATCATGGAACTTATAAACAAAGACATTGGCAACCTTTAAACACTGGACCCCACCCGGTTTGGGTTTGTGAAGGGCCGATCATGTCTCCTGAACCTGACTGACTTCATTGAATCAGTCTCCAGAGCTGTGGACGAGGGTAAGGTAGTCCACACAGCCTATCTGGACATCGCCAAGGCCTTCAACACCTTCCCCCACTCTGGAATCATAGATATACTTACTAAGCTGGGCATAAATCCCTACGTCACTTGATGGGTTGCCAACTGGCTTACTGACAGAACCCACACTGTAAAAGTAGCTGACTCCAAATCCAGCTCCAGCCAATTGACAAGTGGAGTGCCTCAGGGTTCAGTTCTGGGACCACTCTTGTTTGGCATCTACTTCTCTGAAGTACAGGCCAACACTAAGGGACTCTGGCTAACAAAGTTCGCAGATGACTGCAAACTGGGAGCCATTATTGAATCCCAAAATGATGTGGATATTCTACAAAAGTGCCTTACAGAAACAGATGCTTGGTGCCAGAGCCATGGGCCCAAGCTTAATGCCAAGAAATGTATAGTTATCCCCTTTGGGAAAAAACATGTACCCATGAATTACCACATAGGTGGCAGTACACTAAACACCGAAAGTGTTATGAGAGACTTAAGGACACAGGCAGACAGTGGTCTCACCTTCGATAACCACATCGCCACAACAGTCAGGAAATCCTTCTATGTGGCACACCTCATCACTAAGGGCTTTTCATCCAGAAAAAAGGAGGTCATTGTCCCACTGTACTCATCCTTCATTAGACCCATTATAAAGTACAATGCCCCATTTGGTATGTACCTCACAAGACATCTGCAACAGCTGGAAAGGCCACAGAAATACCTCACTAAAAGAATCACAGGCCTAAAGCAGATGCCCTATGCTGACCGTCTAAAAAAAATCCAGCTATACTCTGTGGCATATCTTCTACTCAGAGGCGATCTCTGCTTAACATACAAGGCCATGTCAAACCCTGAGCTGTTGGACATGCTCCATTTGCAGAAATCCCAATCCCTCAGAGCCACACACTCCAGGGATCTAAACCTTGTCATCACAATGAACAAAACATGCTGAATGGATAGGTTCCTGACGCAGAGGCTCCCCATACTCTGGAATAGACTGCCCATACATGTCAAGCAGAGCGCCTCATTGGCCCTCTTCAAAAGGAACCTTCATGACTGGATGAGAGATAAGAAACTCACCCCGGGATCATGTCAGTCACCCTGCTAGACAGGGGTCCAGGGAAGTAAATATTGCGGGAAGAAATATCCAGGGAATTGTTATGGCTAGGCTTGTATAGGCCCTAGGGCCGATAGCCTAGTACCAACCTATGAACCTATGAATCTATGACTCTATTAATTCATAAGTATCTTTTGCACTTTAATAGTTTTCTATATTACTGTAATCTAATGAGAAAATTAATTTAAAATTGTTAATATATATTACTTAATGTCGGTTCGTATATACTACTGAATGTCTGCTTAAGAATGTTTTTAATATGTTGGAGCTTTTCTCCCTTGACCACTGCAGAGTTTTTTTGACTGAAGCCAGTCGTACAAACCTGGTAAACAAAAGCAAAATGAAAATAAATAAACACTGGCTGTTACTGCTTTATTTTATACTTTTCCTAGGTGCGATCCGTAATCCTTTTAGACCAATTAAAAAAGGTCTGTTAGTGCAGGACTTTAATAGTACATCTATCTGTGGTCCCTCACTACCATGCACTTTGGTGCTTGCCACTTAAACTACTCAGTGGTGTAGAGTTAGAGTCTAACCAAGGTCCACACAGAGGACTTCCCAGTTCACAAGGACCTACGTCATCATGGTCTAGTGAAGAGAAGCTTGTACTCTTTCAGTGGCTGGAGACTTTACACTTTGTAAAGATAAATTGTGGAGTAAGTAGCTGGATATTTGGGATAGATTTATAAGCCTGATATAATGGCCATTTTGCAGCTTAGTTTTGGTAAAAGCCACATCTATCCAGATATAATGGAACTTTCTTGAAGTATCCCAGTGTGTTAAAAGGGGTAGGTGTTAGCACTGAATTGGGGTTAGGCGATCATTCTACTAAAGAAAAATGTTTCCCAAGCTAATATTGTCCTATATTGCACTAGTAAATATGCATACAGTGCTGACTGGCTAGTGACAGAGCTGCTTGTAGGTGATACAATCAAAGTGAGAGTTGCCTACATTTACTCCACACCAATGCACATGACCAACCTCCCCCACCCCATTCACATACATTTTCCAACTGTTATTGGTATCGAAGGTTCACAGGTAAGTACTTAGCTAGTGGTCCTAATTTCTCATGGTAGTGTGAATCAAAACCTGTACACTGTGTTTGTGAGGTAAACATCTTAGCCATTATGCCAACCTCCAGTTAGGCTGTCCTTCATGTAGTTCCCAACTATTTTTAAATGGTGCTTCTTTGTTCTTGTACATCTTCTGTTTCTGAAAGGTGCTGACCGTGTTGATCTATTTCAGAATTCAGATATTTGCAAACTTTTCTTTTACTCTCTCTTTCTCCTTTCCTTGATCAAATATATGCCGAAGTTCCTTTGTTTTTTCTTCACATTCTTTCATTAGAGACAGTATATTATTTTAGCTGCTTTTTAAACTGCCTTCAGCCTACATCTTTCTTTGCAGATGAGCTGTACAGAACTTTATATAGGATTCCAGATGGAATCTGTGCACAGCTTCTCTCAGGCTCTACGACCCAGAAGTTCTTTGCTCAGCTTTTCAGGAATAATTCAGCACTTTGCTTTCCAGAATCACTGAGTCATTTATTTTCCTTTGTATGCTAGCTGTAGCACATCTGTTTAAGATGAAAGAACCCTACCTTTAACCTTTATTTATAGACCTAGTGCAGTTTCAGTCAGTGTAGAGCTAGAAAAAAAACAGCAGCTATCTCAGTATTGAATAATGGCTGTATGTGCATGTGTGTGTGTGTGTGTGTGTGTGTGTGTGTGTGTGTGTGTGTGTGTGTGCGCGTGTGTCTCTGCACGTACATGCATGCCTGGGGATCTGTGTGCCTATTTATGTGGGAAGCATGTGAGATCATAATTACTTGTATAGTTTTAGGTCAGTTACTGAAGATATCAGCATTAATTCAGTTTCATAGCCTAGCTAGAGAATTATGAAATAAAAACTTTTTTAAGGCATCCTCTGGTTTAAGTTGCAGTTAAAACTGGCCTCCCTTCACCCCTCCCCCTCCCTCTGGAGAAATGAGTGAGAAGTTGAGCCCAAAAACCAGGAAGTGCAGAATAAACTCAGTGACCTCGACTTATTGTTGCCTGCGTAACTCCCTCCCCCACAGCTGAGCAGTCAGGCTTATTTGCACTGTAATAGCCAAGAAAACAACCCACAGTCCTTTTGAATCATTTTGGCCTATTTTACAAATAATTAGGATCTTCAAAAGATGACAACGAGAAGTCCTCTGAAATGTTTAAAGAAAAATGTTTTACTTTTATGCCCTTATTGATAGTGACAAAAATGTATTTGTCACTTTCATCAAAAGTATATTAGCTTAACTGGTATACATATAAGCATGATAAAATGGGCACAAGACACTATAGCCAAATAATCATTGTAATACTCTTATAGGAAGAAAAGTGCCATATGACGTTACTTCCTTACAATTAAACAGTGAAGTAAATGTGTAAAGTGTTAACTCCTGATCAATATTATAAGTAAGGGTAAGCTCTTCATTTGACTTTGAGTCAGTTATATGTCCAGTGTAATAATCTTCTGGGCTACATTTCTTCAGGACTACTTTTATTATCCCGCTGTCCGGACTACAAACATTGCAACTAGGTGAATATTACTCTACAGAGGAGCTGAGGAGATGTGGTCACATCATGTCCTGCCATTTCCTGTTTCTGCTATACGCTGAACCAGATCATAATGCCGCCAGCCACATTTGCGTTCTAATTGCATGATAAAGCATTTCTAATAATTTCTATGACTTCTGTTTTTTTTTTTTTGTCTCTCGATGATCAGTTTGCATTCTTATTTTGCCTGCAACAATGCATACAAGCAGCATATATATGTGTGGAAATTTGTTTTAAGAGTATATGTGATTTTATTTGCTTTGATACTTATAAAAATAATAGTAAAAAAAAAAAAAGACACTAGGGGCTTACCCAAGAAAAACGAAAAGAAAAAAAAATAATTTGGGAAGAAATGTAATGGCGATATTTGTTTTATTGGTACCAATTTTGCTAAGTAGTCATTGACCTCAGTTTCAAGGTTTCTGACTGTGAGCCAGTAACTAAACATACCTGGACAGATATCTACATATATCAGTAAACTCTTTACTGATACAGAAAAAAAACACCTAAATGGTGAATTGTGCCAGGAGGTGAGGCTAAGTTTTCTGTAAGAGATATGGGCTTTGATACTTTAATCAATGTGGGGACGTTAGGGTTAATGTAAAAAAAAGAGAACAGAATTGATTAAAAAAACACATAACGCAAACAGATAATTTGTATCACTAAAATGCAAAAAAAAGAAAAAGTAGAGTCAACAACCTAATTTTTTTTTAAAGTGTTGACTTGTGTAGAGGATGCCTGGTTAAACAGTGATTTGTTGCAAATAAAGTGGCAAGCACACTCTCACAAATTGTGTACTGTTAACTCATTGCCAGTCCCTAGTGACAAGCAAAACTTTGCTAGCTAAAATAATCATGGCTGTGACATTTTATGTCAGTGCTGCAGGCTGCCAAAAAAGGCAGTACCGTGTTTGCGTATAGCAGCATATAGTTAGCCATAAATTGCACTTATCTTCATTATCGTAGTAGTGATATGGTCTAGCCTTCATAGCTGCAGCTTCAGAGTTCAGTCCTGACATCTGGTAAATGTCTGCTAGAACTTCTGCATTTTCTCCATGTGTCTGAGTGTGTTTTCGTCTCTGGGTATTGTGGTTTCCTCCCATTTTGCCAAATCATGCTGACTTTCTAGTTAAAAACTGTCCATACATATTACATTTACCCCTGCCCTTGTGGCCTGGGTCATGGCTGAAAAGGATTCAAGACAAACCATTTCACTCACCCAACTAATGTAATGAATTAAATGAGATTGAACTAAATTGGATGCATTTATGTATTACTGTAGCCGTTGGTCATCTCTTATTCATTATCAAAATCACTCAGGTAGCATATTTCCATTAAAATGTGACCCATTTAATCACAGGAGAATAAATCCTGCTGCCTAACTACATATTGCTGCTGAGAAGCTTTAAAGAGAATATAGTCATATATAGTTTTACAAATGAAAAACAAGTGGAAAGTTCTCGGCCTCCTACTACAACAATTGGGAAGAAAGCCAAAAATAGTTGGCTTACATCTGGTGCAATTCTGGCTAAGATAAGCTCTTTAAATTGAAATATTGCACTTTTCTGAGCTATATTTGAATATTGGTACTGTATTTTCAGATAAGTTTATTGCATTTTCCTACATTTCATCACAGTAAAGTGTATTTACTTTTCCCTGGTCGAGCTGCTGCTGATGTGCTTTAAAATGGCCTTAAAGTGTGGGCTCCTCATTGCTGGCTTGTCTGCCTTAGAATCACCTTGTAATTATACAGAAGATAGACCCTGGTGAAATGAGCTTTGCTTTTAGAAGATAGTATTGTTGTCCCCTTAGAGAGTACACATAGGAAAAGCAGTGGAAGTCAACCATCTAGAAAGGTCACTTTTAGATACTGGAAGACCCAACCTGTTTCCTGCCAACAAACAATTGGTCTGATTTGATTTGGTTAACAGTCCCTATGTAAGTAGTACCTTCCTGAGCTGACGATGAACACAAAAAAAAATGCAGCTCCAGCTCTGTCAGAATGAAATAGTAAGAAAACTGGTAGATCAATAATAGAGTTAATTATTGCTTGAGATACAACCTTAAATCAATTTGGCTCTCAAAATCTGTGTGACTGAAGGACTTCAGGAAAGGGAGGGGAAAGGGAAAAAGAAAAGAAAGTCCCGAGGCCAATCCTGGGAGAGAGTCTTCCTCAAGGGCTCCTGGAAGAGGAAACAAAGTAAAGTAACTGGCACTTGCTTTGAGGGTAGCTAAAAGATCGCAACAAGGGTGCCCCACTTCAGAAAAAATCTGATCACTACAGAGAGATTGAGAGACCACTCCGTGAGGCAAGAGAATATTCATGAAGCCCTGTCCGCCAATAGGTGGACCTGGGGAGGATGTGCGTTGCTATCAGAAAACGCGCTGAGAAGAGATCGCCCATTGTTACACAGCCGTCTAAGAGCGCCTAAGAGCAACACCACCTGTCATGCCTGCCCATCGCGCTCCATCGGCTGCATAGCATGGAGGGGAGGAGTTAGATATAATTCAGGATGATAGCAGCTGAGAGGCATCTTTTCCTGAGCCCCAGCAGCTGAAGGATCCTGGACTACTTCCCAGTTCCTTGAGAATATCTTTCTGCAGGCACTGAGGAGGAGCTAGAGAAGGACACTCTGCTGACTCACCTCAGAGCTCCTCTCACGGAGACATCACTCTACCCCAGCGGAGAGAAACACACACCCGAGAAGCAGGAGGAGTCGCCCAAGGAGAGAGATGTCGCAAAGCGCCGAAGCTCGATTCCGCCGGGCCCGAGAAGCGAGAGCGGGTCGGACAAGGGATACAGGCCGACTATCCCCCTCGGATCGTGCTAGTGAAAACCCGACGCACCGATCCCTCCAAGGAGGGGAGGAGGAGGGCCGAGGATGCGGGAGCGAGCCGATGCTATGCTCGGCTCCCGAAACAGTCGCTGTCCCAAAAACAAACACACAACAATCACACACAGAACAGAGGAACTTAACTTGGGGGCCTGACTAAACTAAACCACTGAAAAAAAAAAATTAAAAAGTTTAAAAAAAAAGGAAGGGTGGGCTAAAATGTCAAAGGCTAACCTTGGACACTGGAAGGGAATAAAACCCCAAAACTAACTAACTTTTTCTTATTTAACAAGAAAAACTTCAGTTTTCAAGGAAAGAGACCTCTTAAGCCGGCAAAGCTAAGACGAGATCTGAGGTAGTTCGCCTTGCATCATGGGATATAGGATATGCCTGGTATCGTAAGTTCTAAAAAGCAAAGCAGCTAGAGACACGGAGCCGCGAGGGGGCCGGGAACCCATCCACCAAGAATGAGAGAAGTGAGATTGACAACTTAACATTTAATTTTTGTACCTAGTTGTTTGATTTGTTTCTGGTTCCTTTTTCCCTTTTCACTAACTAAGGTATGTTTTCACATTAAGAAGACTAGGACTGCAATTCTAGTGGCAGTAGAAAGGCAAACTGGTACATTAGAGTTGGGAAAGACAAATAGAGTTTTAAAGTGAGACAGTTTCATTGGCCAGAAGGCATTTTAGATGATTTTGTCACTTTTCTTTGAGTCTGTAAATTCTGCTGCTCATCACACAGTTGCATTTAGCAGTGCTCTTTATAGATGCGGGCACTTAGAAACTAAATGTTCACTCTAAAACATCCTCTCTAAGTTTATCCTGTACTGAGTTGCTCAAAGAGAAACTTGTTTGTGTACTGAGGAGCACTTCCTCATGAATTCAGTCATATATAGCATAACTGTAATTTCTACCCTCACAGTGCCCAAATTAACCTGATGAATATCCCCTTAGAGCTCACCTAAAAAGACCTCACACTTTCCCAATTTCTCTACCTCCAGCTTGGTAGATATAGGCATCCTGTGAAAATGTAGCAATTGTCTCCTGTTCACTGACAGCCAACTAGTCCTTAGAGAAACAGATACAGTATGCTAGAGATGTAATTACACAATGTTACCAGAGCCAAGGCTCACACAAAACACTCAAAACAATAATCAGGTTATCGATAACATAAGCATTACACCAGCCACACAGATTACTGAGACAACACATGGACAAGCATATGCTGAGGCACTTAAAACAACCTCCCTATAATCCAAAGACCTCCTAGACAGTTGTCCTACAAAAAGAATCCTCAGAAACCCCAAAAGCACTCTACCAAAACAACATGCAACACAACACATACAGCCACACCCTTCAAAGCCTCAACTGCAAGACTCATAAGGCAAGCCAACTTACTACCCAGTATTTTAATTATAGAAGACTCCATTGTGTGTATAAAGATGTCCAACAGACCAGAATGAATAAGCAGAAAATCATGGTCAGTTGTCTCACAGGGGCCAGGATCCACCAAAGCACCCACACACTCAAGTCATTAGACCAAATAGCAAGCATATCCTAGTCATAGTCCATGTGGGTGTAAATGACATGGCATGTACCTCCCCAAACTATATGAAGAGAGATATTATGGAGCTATCAGACTATGTGTCTCATGCTGGTATGTGCTTTATACTGGAGTTCATTCTACCTTCACCAAAGGTGATGCCACAATATGAACAAAAGATGACTGACTTCAATAACTGGCTTAGTTTCTGGTGTCATTCTAAGGAGTACAGTATTTATCAGCATGGAATGATATGGTTAACAGACTATGTTGCTTTGCCAAGGATGATCTGCATCTTTCCCCTCTAAGCCTTTAAATGTTGGCTAAAATATTGCCCACCACCATAATGCCTTTTTTAGGCAATACCAACCTGACAGATCTTCTAACATAGCAAAACCAACACATGAGAATCTGAAGGTGTTACTGCTGAATGCCAGGAGCCTAAACAAGAAAATCAACTCCTTGTAGGCTCTCCTCATCCTGGAGAATATAGATGTCTATGCAATTACTGAGTCATGGTTAAAGCTGCAGACAGCACCCTCTTACTGCAGGGCTACAGTGCCTTCCACACACTTAGGCCAGCTACTGCACAGGCTGGAATCAAAGATGGAGGGGTGTCTTAATCAGTATCAACAACTAACTCACCTCAAGACTAGTCAAACAGGATGGTGTGCTTGAGCCTTTCTATGCCCAGATTTCCATAGGCAAAGTCTCATATCATATTTTTGCAAGGTGTAGGTCACCCTTTATGATCCAAGAAACCCATAGGTTGTTCATGGACATCCTGCAGCCCCTCACCATTCAACCCCGTTCCATATTCATGGGCAACTTCAACTACCCCACTATAAAAACTGGTACTTTCCAAACCCCAGACTTACAGGTACAGAGATTTCTGGACTTTGTAAGCACAAATGCTTTGGACCACATAGTCCATGCATGCATTAGGGGTGCAACCATACTTAACCTGGTATGCACAAACATGGGAGAATGCTGTACCCCCCTAATGTAGTGTCCTCTTTGGCCAGATCAGACCACAAAGCCGTCTCCTTCAAAATAAAAATCAGTTCTGTGACCATGACTAACCTTGTAACATTTAACTATTCTAAAACAAACTTTCTACTACAAACTCTAAGAATACAGCTGCTTATGTGAAATTGTTCACAGAAACTCTGTACAACCATATCAATAAATGCATAGAGACAGCTTTGCCTACCAGAAATAAGCCCAAAACTAACTCAAAAAACAATCCATCTTGGTGGAATCCAAACTTAAACAAGTTGTGCAACAAAAGAAAAAAAAGTAATAGTCAGAATTAGGTAGTGTTACACACAGCATGTTAAAAACATTCTCATCAATCTAAACAAACAATTAGGAGAGAAGATTAAATGTACGAAAGCCACATTTGAGTTAGAGATAGACTCCTTGGCAAAGAACAGTTGCAAAGCTTTCTTCAACTATATCCGAAACATCAAAGGCAGCAAACAGTAGTGTGCAGAACTTAGTGTAAATGGATCTAACTACACAGAGATGGTAGATATAATAAATCTTCTGGCCAACAAATTTAGCTCCACATTTACCCCGTCTCTCCCCTGGGTGGCTCCCAAGGAAATAAAATTGAAGAATCCCCCAACTATAACTAGGGAGCAGGTCCTAAATGTGCTCTCTAAGGTCAAAACACTGCATAGATGTGCCCAGATAATATCCCAGGATGCCCCCTGAATATCCTGAAACATGACTTATAAGGACCACTTGAGTCAGTGTTTAACCATAGCCTCCAGACAGACTTTGTGCCATATGACTGGAAAACTGTAGTGGTCATCCTTCTACACAAGGGAGGGCCATCAATGGATTCTGGGAAGTACAGACCCATAAGTCTAACTAGTCTAATATGCAAAGCCATGGAAAGAATTATCATGGACATTACTAATAAGGACACAGAAAACCTTCAGGCAGCAGATCTAAACCAGTTTTGTTTCATCAAGGGCAGATCATGCCTACTCAGCCTGGTAGACTTCTTGGAGATGGTTAACAAGGCAATGGATGAGGGCAAAATGGTGCATACTGCCTACTGTGACTTGGCTAAGACCTTTGATACAATACCCCACCTGAGCATTGTAAACAAACTCATGGATGTAGGCATAAAGCCCTGTGTGACTCAGTGGATAGCCAGTAGGCTCTCAGATAGGACCCAGGAAGTTATAAGGGAGACCACTTCCACAAAGAGGCTGGTCACTAGTGGAGTCCGTCGAGCTCTGTGGTGTGTCCACTTCTTTTTGGCATTTACTTCTCAGAAGACAGGGCTAATGTGAAGGGCCTCTGCCTAACCATGTTTGTAGATGATTTCAAGCTAGGAGCCATTTTAGAATCCCCAAAAGATACTAACATCATTCAAGAAGGACTAACACAGACAAATGACTGGTGTTAAAGCTACATTTTAAAACTCAATGCCAAGAAATGCATAATAGTACCCTTTGAGAAGTTAGCCACACAAGGAAATTACCTCATTGATAACACACCCCTAACAGTAGAACCTGTAGTTGGGGATTAGATAGTCACCTGACTTTCAACCAACATTTGTCTAAGGTAGTAAGGAAATCATTCTGTTTTGCTCAACTTATAAGCAAGCAAATGGCATCTAGATCCAACAAAGTCATCATTCCACTATATTTGACCCTGATCAGGGCCATCATTGAGTACAATGTCCCCCTCCTTATGTATTTGACCAGGCATGTGGCAACAACTGGAACATCCACAGAGGTTCATCACAAAAAGAATATTATGTCTTTTGGATTTGCCCGGTTAGGGGTTGCCACAGCGGAACTCCAGTTCCCTAGTGATTGGCAGTGAATTTTGTATGGTGTCAAGTTGCAAGCCCAGCACCCAGCCTTCAAAGAAGGCACACCCACACACGCACGCACCTACATGCATGTCTTTTTAAATTCACTCGGCCATGGGGAGGACATGCAGACTCAGCACAGAAGGCACTCCAGTCGAGAATCGAACCTGAGAACCTCTTACTGTGAGGCGACTATGTTAACCGGTGCACCATTGTGGCCTAACAATATGTCCTACGCAGATCGCATCAATGCCCTATCCCTACACTCTGTTTCCTACAGACTGTTGAGAGGCAATCTATGCCTGGCGTACAAGGCATCTTTGGATCACACCTTGATGGACCTTTTGCATACCCACAAAATGAATAATATCAGAATTACTCAATCTAGGTATTTAAACTTTGCTTGTGACATAAATAGGACACATTAGAGGGACAAGTATGTGTCTTAGAGAATTCCCCATTTCTGGAATGGGCTTCCCATTCATGTGAAGCAGAGATCTTTCCTAAGAGAAACCTGGACTAGAGGATGAGAAATCGGAAATACTCCCGGGTCTAGCACCTGTGTCTCTAATGGACAGAGGCAGCCTGTAAATCTTGCCCTAGCTTACATATGCACCTTAAAATAACCTCTAAGGCATATAAACTTGCAGGATACAATTGAGATGCTTGTCTAGGCTTACAAAGACCCTAGTGGCTATTAACCTACTATACACCTATGAACCTATTATTGGGGAAAAGGTCTCAAATCAGGGACACGTTTTAAATACTACTGACTATAAAAGTTGAAATAATAAGACAACTTTAAGTAACATTTATTTTAAAAAGTAAAAGAAGTCTGCAGCTCTAATGATTGCTATCATTGTTGATTATAGTCCATCAGTTTTTGTAAAATATCACCAGTTTTAAAAAGGGTTAGAACAAATGTCTAATTAAAAGTCAGGCATGTTATTTAAATATCAGTACAAAGTTTTTTTACAATTTCTTTTTGTTATAATTATGTCTTCATTTTGTAATGTGTCTTTCTTGTTCTAAAATGTCTTGTTTTTACTTTAGTTACCTCAGTGGACCTATATTTATTAAGTGTAACAATTTGGTGCTTCTGCTTTTGTAGGCTGTGCAACTGTCCAGTTACTAAATGATTCTATGTCATCTAGCCCCACCTGCAGATGATGCATTAGTGGGAAGAAACTATTTGGTACTGGATTGACCAAATATTAGGCCACTGTCCACATAAGTTTCCAAATCCTGAACAACTGTTCGGGGCATATTGTCACTGTGACAGTTATCTGGCGTAGACGGCTTCCCAAAGGATACAGTAATGTATTTTTTGCCATTTAGTTTCAGTTTACAATTCTGACACCAGTTATTTATTTGTCACAAACCTTCCTGCAGGATGATCAAGTTATCTGAGGATTCATTGACTGCTCCTAATTTGTAGTCATCTGCAATTTTAGTGAGCCAGAGTGCTTTGGTATTTGGCTTTTACATCAGAAAAGTAGATGCCAAACAGGAGATGTCCCAGGACAGAACCTTTGGGGACTCCACTAGTGATTGATTTCTTTATTGTGGTAACTTCCCCTATTTTGATTTCCTGCATCCTATCTGTGAGTCAGTTGGCAATCCACTGAATGACATATGGTTTATTCCCCGTTTATTTAACTTTTCTACTATGCCTAAATGGGGAATTGTGTTGAAAGCTTTGGCCAGGTCAAGGTATGCAGTGTGTACCAGTTTGTCTTCTTCCATTGCTTTGGTGACCTTTTCAAAAAAGTCTACCAGATTGAGTAAGCATGTCCTGCCTTTGATGACTCCAAACTTTGAGGGGCTCAACATTTGGAAGTTCCCTGTGTCTTGATTGATGAGTTCCATGATAAGTGTTCCCATGGCTTTGTATATGAAGCTAGTCAGATTTATGGGTCTGTAATTGCCTTGGTCTGTGGAAGGTCCTCCCTTATGCAGGGGAATGATTGTAGCAGCTCCATTCATTTGGTACAAAACCTATAAGGAGGCTGTGACTGAACAGTGTTGTTGGTGTGGGGCTAAACTGTGCTTAATGCTATTTAAGATGCATCCAGAGATATTGTTAAGACCCGTTGATGAGGCAGTTTTAGTTTTAGAGAGCACTTTTAAGACTTTTGTATGACAGCTAGAGTCGAGCCAGTTTCAAGTATATATTGATGGACAGATGGAGGGGAAAGAGAGGCAAATTTAGATCTAAATTTCTCAGCCAGTAGGTTTGTTATATCTTCAGCCCTCAGCAAGGATAACATTGCTCATACTCAGCTCAGCACATTGTTGCATTGTGCTTTTGAGATTAAGAACATAACTGAAAAGGCCTTGTGATTATCTTTGGTTTGGGTAGCTATTTTAGGCTCATACTTGGCTGTGATGGATTTTATTCAACTCCTGAGTTGCATGTTTATTTCAGTGACAAGGGCTGTAACATTCTGGGAGTTAATCTTTTTCCTTTCCTTCCAGCAGAGTTAGAAAACAGCCAGTCCCCAGATTTGTTGTTGGATTTTATGGTGGCTACTTGTAACCTCTTAGCAGATCATAGCATAGGAAGATTTTTATAAGTATTGAAGAGGTTGTAGAGTATGGGAGCATTTGTGGAATGATGTAAGATCTTGTGGATAAAAGTGAGTTGCTGGAAAGGTAGCTGGTTTTGTACTTCCAGCCATCCTAGAAGTTTAAGATTTTGGCAATGGTGGGTTCGAAATGGAGCACCGGTGGCAAATCTGGCTATGTTGTTATAAGAGGTTGCCAGAATATTTAGATTGCTTTTGGATAGGTTAGTATAGATGGGGGAGGCGTAGAGAAGGGTGGAAATTAAGTGAGTTTGGGCAATAGTAATTTTGGCTGAGGCTGTGATAAAGGGCTTGAGTCTATAAAGGAATCCAAGTTTTCTATTCACTGATTTAATAGTTAAATTAATGTGTGTGTCAAAGTTAAGATTATTATCTATTGTTACACCCAGGAGTTTGGTGGTAGTGTTGGGAGTAATTTCTCTACCATTATTTGATGTAACTATGAAATTGATAGGAGGGGACTTCTGTGTGTGAGTAAACAATAATAATTTAATTTTTTTGGGGGTTCAGGAGGAGACATTGTTGATGGAACAAATTTTCCACTAAGGTAAAGACTTTTTGTTTACTGGTTTGGAGTTCCACCGGAGAGGATGTGTCACAGATCAGTGTCGAATCGTTGGCATATTGTATGCAGGTAGTTTGGGGAAGGGAGGTTTTCAGATCATTAATGAAAATAGTGAAAAGGAGTGGTCCCAGAATAGATCCTTGTGGGACCCCAAGGGTGATTGGTAGCTGAGATGATAAGTTATTGTCCCAGAGGACTGCTTGTTATCTATTTTCAGGGTAGGATTGGAACCATTTTACTGCTTGAGAATCAACTGAAAGTGATTTAAGTATATCTGACAATAATTGGTGGTTAACCATATCAAAGGCCTTAGAGAGGTCTATAAAGAGAGCTGAAGTAAGCAGGTTACTATTTCAATTTTTATTAATGCAGTCAGTAAAGGATAGGAAAGCAGTTGTAGTACTGTGGAATGGCCTGAAGCCATGTTGGCAGTCCACTAATAGGTTATTTTGGAGGAGATGATGCAGTAGTTGACTGTGAATAAATAACTAAATAAATAAATAAATAAATCAGTAAACTGGATTTTTTACATTTATTTATTTATTTTTATGTTTATGTGCTTGTTTGCGCAGTGTAGTGTGTTATTTAGCTATGCTTACCCATGTGCACCCATACATCAGACATCTGCTAGACATCTAAAAACAGAAACCAGATGCATTACATTTTTAATTTTTGTTTTAATTTGTTGTGCATGTTTGTGCACCACATTATTTAGCTATGCATATTGCAACACACTTATGAAGTAGACATGCACCAGACATCAAATAATAGAAACCAGATGCATTTAATTTAATTTTTTTTTAATTATTTGTGGATGCTTGTGCGACACACTACTTTATTTAGCTATGTGTAATGCAATGCACCTACAAAGTAGACATGCCCCAGACATCTAAAAATAGAAACTGGATGCATTCAATTTTAATTTAAAAAATTTATTTTTGTGCATATTTGCATGACGCACCACATTATTTTGCTATGCTTAGCACAATGCACTTATGACGTAGACATGCACCAGATATCTAAAAATAGAAACCAGATATATTTCATTGTTGAAGTTATGTGATGCTTAGTCACGCACAAACCTGCCCAATGAAGCTGTGCTATTGTTACAGGCAGGTTTTCAGTAGATCTGAAAATATATGAGCTCCCTTCACTATCCAAGTGACTAGATAGGTTGAGTCATGACTTACAGTGCAGGAAGTCCTGGGTTCGATTCCTGGACAGGAATACTTTTTACATATAGTGCTGTGAAAGTATGTCAGATGACTTTTACATCAGTTCACTGAAAATGCATTAATATTAAAATTTACAAAATTTGTGCAGTGCTAAGCATTGCTTAAACAGGTGTAACAGTCTTTTCAAGTTTGCACCATGCCAAGCTTCAGTTAAACATGGGTTGTGTGATTTTGCGCAATGCTAAGTGAAGCTTAGCATTTTTGAAAGTTACAGTATGACATGCAAGGGCGGGAATGCAGCCTATTGAACGGGCAATAGGCAGGAATATCTCATTATTCCTCGGAACCTGACCTTGACTGTGGGTCTGGCTGCTGTCATGGAGGAAGTTGTGTGATTGTCACAGAGGTGGGGTGTACAGGAGTCCAGGGTTTTCTTTGGACTCCTGGTAGAATGCTACATGCCCCTGCTGTTGCAGGGTGACTATCAATGCTCAGACTGTACGTCTGAGGCCTAGGATAGTTTGGCAAGGGACCTGACCAGTGCAACTGGTACTCCCCACACTGGTGAGCAGTGTTGTCATCACTATGATGACCTGTATCGTAGGAAGAGGGGAACCTTGGATACCTGGATCCAAGAGGCTTGTGATAGGCGCACCCCACAGATATGCAAGTATGTTTTCCAGTAATTTATAAATATATAATCTTGAATCTGTGCAAAACTGGTATGCATAATGGTTTCCTTCCCTTACCACAGCTGCAGAAAGAGAGGGCTTGCAACGTCCAGTCCCATGCAAGGCATTTAGCCAGGATGAAGCAAGCTTGTGGTATGTAAGAAAATCAATAAAGTAATAACTTGATGCATAACTTAATAAAAAAAATAAAAATTAAATACAGATGTTGCAGTCTTAACAGTCATGTATGAAATATCTGGGACATCATAGACTTTCATTAATGTGTCAGTGCATATCTGAGCTGGTTAAGCAAGTTAAAGCAAGTAAGCATGCAGTACTGTGTAGCATAGCTTCCAACCATTAGTTAATCTTGTGATTTACCCACATTAAGAGTCAGTGTTGTAGTCTGCTCATTATCTGAAATATACTGTGCATTGCACTCAGTAAATGAATAGGGTAAACAACATTGTGCATTATTCCAAACTGTTTGATTATATCATAAATAAATGTTCTGCAATACCCAGATTAAGAGTCGCTATGTTGTGTGCTGCTCATTTTGTCTGAAATGTATTGTAGGCTGCAGTCAATAAATGAATAGGGTAAGAAAACTTCTATACAGCTATCCGTGTGTGTAAATGCAAGATTTGAAACAACATGAATCACTAAAGTGTAAAAGGAGATGGTGCTCTGATAATTTATTTTTTCAGATAAAATCTTCAGTATTACTGTAGTTACTGCTTGTGACCTCTAATCCTGTACCCGCCAACTGGGAAATTGTACAGTATCTACTACTGTACTGGCTTGTCATACAGTAAAACATAACCATGTTTGCATGTGAAGTGCAGACCCATAGACCTGTGCCATGACTGTCCAGCTGTCAAGTGTAATCAGTGTACATGAACATACCTCTCAACTGTCATGATTTTTGCAAAATATAGTGAATATTGTCCCATATGTCTGGTCTATTTGGTTTATTATCTTGTTTAACTGCCCAGCCTCTGCCACAATGTTGGGGATCAATGTCAGCAAAAAAAACTTTCAGACCTCTGATTTGCAGATATATGGCATTACTGGAAATGTAATTTAATAGCAAATCTGTTATCAGAACACCTTGCTACTATTGTATGAGTATACTATGTAAGAATGCTCCCGGTCATTGTGCCTTTCTACCAACATTATGTGTGGCTTGGCCCATAATGCCCTGTGCTAACAGGTTGAGAGGTATGTACATAGAACATCATATATACAATATAAGAAACATTGAATGATTGCAGAAGGCATTACCATCTGTACTATAATGTGCGTATAAGTAACAGGGTAGTATTTCAAATAATAAATGACATAGCAGTCAGTGGTCTCACAAGTGAAATATAACATATCTAAAAGTATGTAGCTGTAGTCTGTTTAACTATATTTGTGAAGTTACTAACATTCTTTTTTCTCTCACCTTACCCCTTCTCTTCTTTTATATATTTAATCAATATATTATTTATTATAATTCAATATTATCATATTATTTGTTATTACCTCTTATGTTGGCCTTATGTATAATTTAATATTGCTTTGCTGTTAAAAAAAAATTTCATTTACATTATTTATTGTTATGTTCCTCATTATATTATTTCAATTTCTTTCTGTTACTCATTGTTTTCTCTTATGTTATTAATTACATTTGTTTGAGTTATGTTTAATTTTCCTTTATGTTTATATTTTATTTACCACAAAGCGACAAGGTAAGCTGGTTCCCAGTGATCCACCTACCTTGGCTCCCCGGCCAAAGCACCAGAGCCCAGCACATCTGGGCTACAGCCTGGTGGCATCCCCTTTGCTGGCCTTGCACTAGTTCCACCCCCACAGGCTGGAGTGTGCCCACTCTGGAAGTGGAAGTGGATGGGATGCTTTCGACCACTGCCTCCACAGGACCAGTGAAGGTGCAGTGCTGACAGTATCATGGGTGTGGACTTAAGTCACACTACTACCATGTCTAATGTCCATGGGATTCAGATTCCACAACACTCTCCCCAACCAAGGTGTTCACCCTCCTCTTGTGTCCCACATTAACCCTGTCTGCTGTCTTGTCTGTCTTGTCTGTCTGCAAAAGCTTCCTCACCTTCCTAACTTAGCTTCCCCTACACATATCTATGTCCATTCCCCAACATTCCACTCTCTCCTTAAAAAAATAAAAAATAAGAAAAAATAAAAAAGGGCACCTGTCCCAAAAAATATCATCCTATATGTAGCTCTCCATTTTGCACTCCTGTCCACTGGACACACTTAATTTGGTTCAACTGACATGACAATGCACTTATGTTGTCATCACCCCTCTCTCTGGATGTGACAGTCCAAATTCAGTTAAAAATCTTTTAAAGTGCACATTTGTTGCTGTTGAAGAAATGGATAGCTATGGTTCTTTCTTACACCCTTCCTGCACATGTCAACCTGTTTTCACTATGTTTTTTGTTTTTCTTCCTGCTTGTACCCCATTTTACCACTGTCCTATCTCCCCAATTTTTTCTTTTCTTTAAAGAATTTTTGCATGATGCTGCACTATGTGCAGCATTGCTAAGCTATGCTAATTGGCCATGTATTACTACATGTATTTGAAAGCATATTAATCACATTCAAAAAGTATACCTATGCCCTATTTTCAACCCAGTACCATTTCACTTGAAGAGCAGTGCATCAACCCATCAAGCCACATAGCCAGTTAATTAGCACAGGTGTTTTAAGAAAAACATAGTAATTGTCATTTTGTCACCATTAAGCGTGTTTACTCGATGCTGCACTTTGTGCCACATCTCACAAATCTGCTAAAAGATTAATGGAAAAATAGGAGTTTACCTGGGACTCTGGTAGAGAAATACATCACTATAAAGCCATACACATAATAATAGATGTAAGTGGGGTATGCAACAGCAGGTACGTTTGCAATTATATCTACAACATGTAAAAATTACACCTGCTATAACAGTGACCCTGTAGCTCAATCTGTTAAATTATTTGAAAACATTAACTTTTCGTCCATATGGCCTAGGTTCAAATACAGCTGTGTCTACTAGCATTTAAAATACATGTTTGACTGTCTCATCACATATTTATTCACCCAAAGCAGTACAGATGGAATGTCTGCTTCTAAATAATGGAAATCAAAGGCCTACAGATAGGATTCCATTTTAACTATTCCTATTACAACCCTAGAAAGTGCATAGAATGTCAGGTCATGCATGGGCATGAATTCCCAGAGGATTTCAAAGTATAGAATGTAAATGTGGCCCAGTAATATTAGACTGCAGCCCACAATGATTTGCTACTAATATTACAGACAACCACAGCTGTACAAGTAACATACATACATATATGGAGGTTGTGCTAGAAGCAAGGGTTGCCAGCACACATATTCCAGATGACTACCATGACATAATGCATGACTTGGCAGTTACCCACTTGGTTGACATAATGGTTAATGTATGCCAGAACTTGTTCTAGAGCACACCAAGCATGTTGCCTTTTACTCTGTTAATGATACCTTTGACTAACATACTTACCTTAAACACATACCTTAATTTCCAGTGGGATGGGTTCCTTCAATCTGGCTCTGGCTGCACACAAAGGCTGCCACTGGTCCCACAGTTACTCTTAATTGCTGCTGTCTTGCACATTCTGCAACATCTCTAACTATGCCTATTGTCTGCAGCAGCAGCTTCAGCCTGTAGCACACACATCTGTATGTAAAAAGTAGCTGCTACAAACATTCTCTCTGTGTTGACATAGTATCTTTACCCCAATAATTTTCACCCTAACATACAAAAAAGGGGAAGAATCTAAACTGAGGCCTTATATCTTGTTGAATAGTTGCATGGGATTGGCTGATTATACTGCATATCAGCTGTGTAGGCTGCATGTAGCATTTCTTAACCACATATTGGTTCAGAGGCAATCACCTGCTAATAAGAACCATCTTAAAAAGGCAAACTTATAGCTAGGGGAACCATTGTGTATAAGAGTTAGTTTGTGTGGTTAACTCATTGACACAGTACTTATATGCCAGTATCTTTCAACAGAGGTGTATTGTACTCCATCAGGTATGTAACCATTTTGTTTCCAACATGATGCATATGTTTGAATATACTTAGGGGGAATGCAGATTACATCACTAAGCTTTTCTTAGAACTGTACTGATGACATGCCATTGATCTCCAGCTGTGTTATATCTACAGACGATGTAGAGTACAGCAAGGGTATAATCCTGTGTATTAACTAGGTACACAGGTCTCCTGGATATTTCCTTTGATAGCAGTTGTAATAGTACACTGCTATTTGTCTGGCACTGTTGTTTTTATATATTATAAGGGGGATTCCTGCTATGGGGCACACTACAGTGGACTCCTGTGTTGGGTGTGTGATGATATGTGAGTATCTGTCATGGCACAAACAGGAATAAGTCACTATTGCTATAATCCATGCTGCGTCCACATCCTTTGTATGTTTGGCACACTATTGAATATGAAATGTGTAATCAAGCAGTGAAAACTGATAGCCTTCCTTTATTGTTGTATCTCTACATACTATGCTCCCACGTATGTGATCCTGATATGTGTTCTCATTTATTTGTATTTCAGGAGACAGCATGCATGCAAGGCGCAGGCAGCTTTTACTGAGGCAGGAAACAACCTCATCAATGAGGCTTTGCACCAACACTACGAAGTCCTGCTGTCCAGAGGGAGGCAAACAGACAACAGCATGCAACCTTGTGGAAAGAACTGCATAACATTACTGCCATTTGTCACCAGAATCATCCATAAGAGGAGGTGTGACACCATGCCACAGACATGATACACTCAGCATGCAGGCATGCATCTGACATGGCCAGGGATCGTGAAGTCACTGGTGGTGGGTCTGCAGCAGAACAACTTCTCTCAGCCACAGAAGAATTCCTGGTGAACCTTGCAACACAGGACAGCTCACAGGGATCCATCAGCCAATATGTTGTGGATGTGGGTGCCACCTGTTCCTCGCAAGAGGAGCATCCAGGTATGTTTAGTTAGATCAGCATTGGAATATTGTTGTATTCAGTGTGTGAGGATGTATATAGTTTTACATGGGTGTCGGCTCTTTTACTGGGGGGGGGGAGTTAGCTGCAGTTTTAAGCTCATGTAGAGATTGTCAACCACATACCTGTTAACATAGCAGTTACTGTTAATGTGAGATATTTAGACGTATTACCCCTGTTACACTGTAATATGTGGTGCTGTTGCCATTACTTCTCCCTCACATTTTTTTAAGGACCATCAGGAATAGGAAGAGGCTGTGCTCCTGCTGCTGGTAAGCACAAAACTGTTTTGTTAAAGATGTAGATATACTTCAATGTATTTGCTAAAGTGTCATCCCAAGCCTGCTGTCTGGATTGATGTACTGTCTTCATGATTGCCAAATGGGCAGATATTTTCTGAATGCCCACAGCTTACAGTCATAACTCTGATTTGTAGGTGTGACCATAGTGATTGACTTGACAGTATTGTCAAGACATTACAGATTACCATAACTATCAACTGTGCAGATATTTGCAGAATGTAAATATTGTGTCTACTTCAAAACATAAACTTTCTACATTGTTGAAACCCAGTTCATCAAGGCCACATCATCAAAACTTTAAAATATCAAACACCAGGAACTGCAAAGCCTAACCCCGGGAACTGATGTTGATGGTGGCCAAATTGAGGCACAGCTGGGAGGTGCAGAGGCTGAATCAGACATAGAAGTTGACATCCCTCTGCCAATCTCATTATCACTGCACACAGCCAGTATGCCCATGCGTACCCAGTCCCCTGAGGCCACAGATATTGGACAGTTGGGAACTGGGGACATTGAACAGGGAAGGGTGGCTACTGTGGCTTCAGTGACTGTCGATACTGGCCATAGCCAAACAGTTGGTGAGGTTCCACACAGGCATATTGATAAGGGTGCTTGTAGGAGGCCTGCTGTTCCTTCACCACCTGTAGCAGGTGTTTCATCATGTGTCACTCGGCATATGTTTAAGGCCATCATGGAGACACAGGAGATGAATGCTGAGGGTTATGGATGCAGCACAGTATGACATTTGTGACTGCCTCCACCTGTGTTGCTGGTACCCTGGATTGGTTGACTGACACAGTGGAAAGAGCTAGGTCTGAGACAGATGGCACACTATCTGTCTTGAAATGCACATTGTATGTGATGGAACTTCTAATTGGAGTTGAGCATTGGCCTCATGGGCATAGGTCAGCAACTACATCTGCTGAGATTCAACATAGCCATGCTCAATCACACTCCCATAGTAGGAGTATATCCAGTGCTCCAGAGGAGAGTGTGCTGTCCACACTAAGACATAGCAGGCCATGGGCTTGTGGTTCTGGGTGTTCCCATGGAGGACAGACAACAGTCACCCTCAGGTAGTGGCCCAGCATCTGACCTTGGGCATGGAGATTCCAGTGCAACTCCTGGCAGAGCCAGTTCTCATGTTCGGGAGTGAAGCTGATCAACTGTCAGCTCTACTATTCATGGCACATAGCCATCCAACATACAGACGTGTAAGCTAGCACTGAGCTTGGCTGTATTCATGAAGACACTCACACACCAATGTCACACTGAGAACACCTACAGACATACACACAACATTTCCATGGTCCATCTTGCCTGCTTCCCTTCCTAACTCACACACATACACACACACACACACACACACACACACACACACACACACACACACACACACACACACACACACACACACACGTGTTTGCCAACCTATTGGGTCTACCTGCACCCCCACACAACACCCTGTGCAAATGATGATACCTGTGCCACATCCCTATCATCTTTCTCATGGATAGAGGGAAATAAAGCTATGTGTCTGATGCACAGGGTGACTATCGACATTAGTATGAATTTGTTCCATCTATTGTTGCTGTTGACATGATACTTGTACTGTTCATTTACAGATGCTATACTTTGCCATTTATAATGTTATAATGTGTATAGCATAATAAATTGTGTACATTACAATGGATGCTGTTGTAAGGGCTCTGGAGTCACACATTTAAATGTGTTTCATGGAAAAGTTTGCATTTCACTTTCAGGATTATGTAGGACACACCTATGTGTACACATCTACAATCAACCCATCAACATCAGATCCCCAGATTTAATATCCACACAGAAGAGAAATGTCATTGGAAAAGTTAATACAATATAGGTTCATGGGTTCATATGTGTTTACTAGGCTGATGAACACAATGGCTTCTTTAAGCCTAGCCATGCATCCCAATTCTCTGACAATGTCTGATACCTTTGATAAGTGTAATCAGGGTTTTGGGAGATGAAGCATTTATGAACAGTGGCCTGGGTGAAAAAACATTTACATTTTCCCTGTGTCCGTTAGAGACATGAGTCCCAAAATAGGGATGATTGGCCTGTTCCCCATCCAGTTGTGTAACTTGCACTTGATTTGTGTTAGAGTGGAACTCTGCTTCACATGGATGGGAGCCTGTTCCATATAGGGTGTAGTCTCCAGAATACATACCTGTCTCTCCAGCACATTCTTTTTATACTACAGGCAAGGTGTAGGTCTATAGAACGGATAATTCTGGTGCTAGTTGTATCATGGATATGTAGGAGGTCTACAGTGCTCTGACAATGCCCTGTATGGTGGGCATGCATCTCCCCTCCAAAGGCTGTAGTACACAGAATATAGTGATATGGCCTTGCACATTCTGGATAGGACATTTTACATACACCCTGTATTTGCTTACTGAGGAACCTCTGTGGATGTTCCAATTGTGGGATATGCCTGGTTAGGTACATAACAAAGTGGCATTGCACTCAGTGATAGGTCTGATGAATGCCAAATACAGTGAAACAATGAGTTTCTTGGACTTACATGCCATATGCTTGTTTATATGTTGCGCAACATAGAATGATTTCTCCAATACTGTTGACACGTGACAGTCAAAGGCTAGATTACTACATATGTGTGTCACTAAATCCCTGACTACTGGGTCAACAGTTAGAGGTGTACTGTGTTACCAGGGGTGGATGACTTCCCAAAGCATAGTATTGTACATTTTTGGCATTTAGTGTTACTCCATGGCTCTGACACTATTTGTATGTCTGTGTCAGCCCCTCTGGAGAACATTTGTGTCAGTGTGGGATTCAATGACAGCTCCTAATTTGCAATCATCTGCAAATGTAGTCAGCCAGAGACCACTGACAGTGGCCTTGACTTTAGACAAATAAATGCCTAAAAGGAGCACTCCGAGGAATGATTTGTGAGGGAGTCCAGTTGTGACTGGCCTGTTTATAGAGGTGAACTCCCCAGTGCTAACTTCCTGGGTCCTGTCTGTGAGCCACTTGGCTATCCACTGGCTGACATACTTGTTTGTACCTAACCTCTTGAGTTTGTCAACAATGCCTGATGGAGGTATAGTGTCACATGCCTTGCCTTGCCATCATCCATTGCTTTGGTTACTATTTCAAATAGGTCCACGAGGTTGGTTAGGTATGATTTGGCCTTGACAAAACCAAACTGGGTTTGTCCAGTGTCTGGAGGTGTACTACATCTCTACTAATCATTTAAATTATAATTCTTTCCATGGCTTTACATATAAGACTAGTGAGACTTTTGGGTCTGTAGTCTCTAGGGTCTGTAGATAGCCCATCTTTGTGCAGAGGGATAACTGTTGCTGTTCTCCATTCATGAGGCATGAAGCCTGTTTGGTGGCTCCAGTGAAATAGTAATTCCAGAGGCCCTGAAATCAAGTTTCATGCTATTTAGAAGGCATTCTGGGATATTGTCTGAGCCTATTGATGCAGTGTACTTGGTCTTACAGAGAGCTAGTGATAGTAGGGGTACTTATATTTGATGGTATTTCCTGAGGGAAGTTTGAGGGGGGAGAGTAGCCTTATGGCTCTAGGGCCCTTACAAGCCTAGCCAAGTTCTACCCTTATTTCCATGATCACCAGCAATTGCCCCTGTCCAAGAGGGACACAGGTGGAATCCCTGGGGTGAATTTATGGTTACACATCTAGTCGTCCAGATTGCATTTGAAGAGGACCGATGGGTTGAACTGTTTGATATGAAGTGGAAGTCAATTCCAAAGGTGTGATAACTTCTGGGAGTCAAATCTGATCATCCAACATATTATATTACTATCACATATGAGGTTAAGTTCTATAGAGTGAGTAACCCGTGTACTATTTGATTTGCAGATATGCAGCTATTCCAATAAAGCCTGGTCACAGATTGCCTTAAATGCAAGGCATAGATCTCCTCTGAGTAGTCTGTATGAAACAGAATAAAGTGACAGTGATTTCAGATGATCCACGTAGGACAGATGCTGAAAACCTTGAATTGTCATATGTACTGACTGGTGTGTGAGACAGCATGTATTCCAGGCTGGTAATATAGTTGCATCTCTGACATGCTGAGTTTGTGTTACTTGTGGATGAATGGCATGAGCACGTACATAATGTGGCGGATCATGACCCCTGATAAGCCACTGACCATGCGTTTCTCCTTACTCAGCTTGGTAAGAGGGACATCTGTGTGTCTCACAATGGAGTCTGCAATGACTAGAATGTTGGATTGTGTGTCAGCATGCCTTATGGGCTTATAGTTTGGGCCTCCATGAGATTAGCTCTATGTGTTGATGTGTGTGTTGTTTTTATAGAGTGCATATGGGGCTGCTGAGGGCATTTGTTATCTGGACTTTCTCTATGAGGTCTTTGTGATTTATGAAGGCTACATGTCAGTGCCATGTCTGCTTTGAATTTTGTGCTATGGGTGTGGCGTGTGTACTACTGACTACCTTATTGACATTAGGAGTACTTTTATGTGAGAGCTTTGCCTCCAGTGAAATTGTGTATATACATCTCTCACATACCATATAAGTTTGATTGAGAATTAACTGGTTGTCAGTAAACAAGAGGTGATTTCTACATTGCCACAGGATACCCACATCCACCAAGGTGGTTACAGTCACAGTGGAAAACTTCATATCCATGGCAACAGATGGCAACATATCTTTTTTATTGATTAAACAGTTGCATTGAGAATATCATTCAATGTCACAAGTATCTGTTTTGCAACTATGTGGACAGTGCTTGTCACTGCATGCTGGTTTTTCTGCGTGCAACATAGTACTGGAGTTAATTCCATCATGGTTTCCAAGAAAAATGTCACCCAAGGACTCTGAGTCTGTACAGAGCATTGACAAACATTGGAGGGGAAACTAATATGTCCACCCTGTAAAGTTAAGGATGGAGTATTTAGGCAGTTATTCTGAAGTTAGACACTAATCAAGCAGTGCTTACTGAAAACAATGAATTACCTTGTGAAGAATGATGAAAAAAGGGGAGTCAGATGAATGGCTACTGCCTGGCTACTACTACTGCTGGTCTCACCACAGCCTCACTCTGCTTGGAGACAAAGCTCCTTTTCTGTTTATCCCACCAGAAGGAAAACATTAGCACCAAACTCAAGATAAGAAGCAGGCCACAGCCTGTTTGTTGATCCACACACTTGTTCCAGATGACGCAAGGGTCTGTAGGCTTGTTGTAGCCTTTTCCAGGTAGATGCCTTATTAGCAACCAGACTAAATATTTGATTTTTGCATGTACTATGCCCTGGGTTCTGAGGCTTGTAGGATTTAACTAGGGTACTGACCTAATGGTGATTAGGAGTATAGCTGCTACATCACAAAACAATAATCAATGTCAGGTGACATAGATGTCCAAGGTTGGTCTAGCAAGCTCCACAGCAGCAGTGATCCATGTTAGGTAATAGTTTCACAGCAGTTCATGCAGCCTGCCCTTGAACAGCATAATGGAGGTTATCTGCATGACATGGATGTGAGGCCTACTGCAGAGGAGTGGCCACCTTTGGGAGATATTTCAGTCTATCCTGCATATCCTAGTCATGTCATATTGTACATTTATGTTCCTAGAACACAAAACTATGTTCCCACATCATTTCACACAACATTCATTTGCTGTCTGGTTATTTGACTGGCATTGTAGACTGACTACAAAGTTGAACAAGTTTCTGTACATGCACAGACATCCACATCTTCACTGCACAGAGTGCCTACAGAGAGCATGTTTTGAGGCTGTGAACCCCAAGGTTGTAGCAGCATGAGCCTTACTTTTCTGGAGTTGTAGGTTGTCACATTTGTAAGTATGCCATTGTGAACCTGCCTAACAACAGGATTATGGTTCACCCAAGTGCCACATGCCTGGCAATGCAGCATATTCAATCTACCATGTCATCCCACACTGACAGGTACTGTTTTACCTTACAATGACACCATAAACTTAATAAAATCTTACATGTACACATCTGTCAGGTAACTGCCTAACCATAGCCTGTTGTGACGTATACACAACAGTAATATATTGATAATGGCAATATCAGTGACCATTGAAGAGATGGGGACAGTGTCCCCAACCCTCTACTCCAAGCAAACACAATGTGTGAGAAATGCAACTATATTAAAAACCTTAAATTCATGCTCTCTCACACACCAGTCAGTACATATGACAATGCGTGGGTTGCCAACATAAGTATCTCACCTCCTACTCCACCCAAACCCACATCACACATACTTACATATGCAGAGGTCCTTACCAGAAACATACATAAACATCAGGGAAATCCCAAACAAAAATGTAAGCACACTACACATAACACTACCTCTACAGAACACAGTACACATAATAGATCATGCACAACTGTCTCACTAGTCAAACCCTTAAGGCAAAGTGCAAAATCAAACATATTAGTCATAGATGATTACATCATGAGACAGATTGATGTCACTCTCACTAGGTAAGATAAGGGAAAGGTCATGGTCAGCTGTATGTGAGGTGCCAGGATCTGCCATAAAACACATGCACTCAGGTCTGTCAGCAACAGGTACTGTTATGACTATGGTGTAGTTCATGTTGGTGTGTATGACGTGAGATGTACCTGTGTGGACTGTATGAAGGGAGACATGACTGAGCTCTCAGACTATGTGTCACAGGCAGGTATACCCCTGGCCTTAAGCTGCATTTTACCTTCACCTAGGATGATGTCTCATTGCAAACAGAAAATGATTGACTTCAATAATTGGCTTAGCATCTGGTATCATTCTAAGGGGATCCATTATCTGTCAGCCTGGGATGACATGCTCAACAGACCTTGATGCTTTGCCAGAGATGGTCTTCATTTGTCAACCCTGGGATTTTGGCTACTGGACCAGGCTCTTGTCACTCCTCATAGTGCCCTTGTTAGGTGGTGTCCCAAGGACAAAATTTCCAGTGTAAAAACTCATCTAAAAACAACCTCAAGATTATGCTGCTAAATGCTAGGAGTGTCAACATGAAACTGCACTCACTGGAAGCTGTCCTCACCTTGGAAGACACAGACATTTGTGCAGTCACAGAGACCTGGTTCAAGGCTGTGGAGAGTACCACAGCCGTATCAGGCTACACATCCTTTCACACGTTCAGACCTCAAACTGAAAGCATGAAAAGTAATGGAGGCAGAGTATAAATACTCATTAAAGATACATACACATCCAGACTGATTAAACAGTTTGAATCCTGGAGGCCCTTATGATACTACTGACTGTTTGTAGGGCACGTATTCAAGTCATTGACAACTACAGGAGCCCCTCCATGAATCAGAACACCCACTCTGCTTATTTGTATCTACTTGAATCTATCAAGATACATCCAGGCACCCTGGCTTTGGCGACTTTAAATACCCACTCACTGACTGGGTAAATTGCTTGTGCTAAAACTCACTTGCCCAAAGGTTCCTCAACTTCATTAACTACAATGCCATAGACCAGCTGGATGACACCCCCACAAAGAGCCAACATCCTGGATTTAGTGCTTAACAATATGAGGGAGCACTGTAGCACCCCCACTGTGAAGTCCTCCCTGGTGAGATCTGACCACAAATTGCTCTCATTCAAAGTAACTATCACACCTGACCCCACCCCCCCCAGCAACAAATAGACTAAAAAAAAGTCTCCAAAGCAGATTATAACCTCTTATGGGATGGTATAAATAGCTTAATTGTACCTCCACCCTCAGATGGAACTTTCAGCTATGCCAAGCTCAACACCAATGCTTTATACAAACACCTGTATAACTGTTGCAGAAATGAGGAAAATCCCAGGATGTAAAAAACTCCCTTACCAGCCTCAGTAAGAAACTGAGATCCCTCATAAAATCCTCCAAAGCTAGTTACGAAAATAAAATTGCCAAAGATTCCAAAGGTAACCACAAGGCATTCTATAACTATGTCAAGAATCTAAATGGCAATGCTCAGATCTGCTCTGAGCTAAAACAGAATGGCATTAAATATACTGATCCCAAGGATATTGACAATATCCTGGCAGATTGATTCAGTGCCAACTTCACCCCCCTCTCACCCCCTAAATGTCCCATCTCAATACCAGAAGATTGCCAAATTCCGGTAATAATGGCCACACAGGTAAAAAAACGCACTCTCCAAAGCTAAGAATACAGCATCCATGGGACCAGATGACATCCTGGGTGTGTACTACATGAACTACAATATGAACTGGCACCTCACCTAAGTGTCATGTTTAATCATAGCCTCACCTCAGGTTTTGTGCCCACTGAGTGGCGCAGAGCTACAGTTATCCCACTCCACAAGGGGGATCCACCTTGGATCCCGGAAACTACTGTCCCATCAGTCTGACAAGCCTTATCTGCAAGGCCATGGAGCATATTATCATGGAACTTATAAACAAAGACATTGGCAACCTGCAAACACTGGACCCCACCCAGTTTGGGTTCGTGATGGGCTGATCTTGTCTCCTGAACCTGATTGACTTCTTCGAATCAGTCTCCAGAGCCATGGACAAGGGTAAGGTGGTCCACACAGCCTATCTAGACCTTGCCAAGGCCTTTGACACCATCCCCTACTCTGTTATCATAGATAAACTTACTAAGCTGGGCATTAATCCCCATGTCACCCAGTGGGTTACTAACTGGCTTACTGATAGAACTCACGCTGTAAAAGTAGCCAACTCCAAATCCAGCTCCAGACAAGTGACAAGTGGAGTACCTCAGGGTTCAGTCCTGGGACCAGTCCTGTTTAGCATCTACTTCTCTGAAGTACAGGTCAACACTAAGGGACTCTGGCTAACAAAGTTCGCAGATGACTGCAAACTGGGAGCCATTATTGAATCCACAAATGATGTGGATACTCTACAAAAGATCCTTACAGAAACAGATGCTTGGTGCCAGAGCCATGGGCTCAAGCTCAATGCCAAGAAATGTATAGTTATCCCCTTTGGGAAAAAACATGTATACATGTATCCGTGAATTACCATATAGGTGGCAGTACACTAAACACCGAAAGTGTGATAAGAGACTTAGAGACACAGGTGGACAGTGGTCTCACCTTCGATAACCACATCGCCACAACACTCAGGAAATCCTTCTATATGAAACACCTCATCACTAAAGGCTTTTCATCCAGAAAAAAGGAGGTCATTGTCCCACTGTACTCATCCCTCATTAGACCCATTATAGAATACAATGCCCTATTTGGTATGTACCTCACAAGACATCTGCAACAACTGGAAAGGCCGCAGAAATACCTCACTAAAAGAATCACAGGCCTAAAGCAGATGCCCTATGCTGACCGCCTTAAAAAACTCCAGATATACTCTGTCGCATATCGTCTACTCAGAGGCGATCTCTGCTTAACACACAAGGCCATGTCAAACACAGAGCTGTTGGACATGCTACACTTAAAGAAATCCCAATCCCTCAAAGCCACATGCTCCAGGGATCTAAACCTTGTCATCACAATAAACAAAACATGCTGGAGGGATAGGTTCCTGACCCAGAGACTCCCCAGACTCTGGAATAGATTGCCCATACATGTTAAGCATAGTGCATCTTTGGCCCTCTTCAAAAGGAACCTTGACGATTGGATGGGAGAAAGGAAATTCACCCCGGGGATCATGTCAGTCACCCTGTTAGACAGGGGTCCAGGGAAGTAAATAGTGTGGGAAGAAATAGCCAGGGAATTGTTATGACTAGGCTTGTATAGGCCCTAGGGCTGATAGCCTAGTACCAACCTATGAACCTATGAACTGCATTGACACAGCTGTACCTGATATGAGCAAAACAAGTTCCTCATGGAAGGGCAACCTTGCCTGGTGGACAACTGCCATCAACAGGATAAAAAGTAAGAGGAAGAAATTTCTGTTTAAGAGTAGAAGGGAGGGAGCCCCCCTAAACTGGAAACACTCCCTCATCAGCTTAAACAAGCAAATCAGAGTTGTTGTGAAGTCTTCTAAAGGAAACTATGAGTTCAAATTAGCTTCCAACACAAAGGACAACCACAAGGCATTCTATAGTTACATCAGTAACCTAAAAGGAAAGACCCAGATTTGTGTTGAACTTGTAGTTAATGATACCACATATACTGAGCCTGTTGACATAGCTAACTTGTTGGCCAACAGGTTCTGTGAAAACTTCATTCACCTCTCCCCACCACATGAACCCCATGATATCCCTACCACCTTTCCCCTGCCTTGTATCTCTAAAGATCACATTATAAATGGTCTCTCTAAGGCCAAAACCATAGCATCCATGGGACCTTATAACATCCCAGACTGCATCTGACATGGGCCCCAACATGGATCAGCAACACCATTGGGAACTCTTTGCAATCATAGTGTAACCACAAGATTCATCCCAGCTGAATGGAAAACAGCCACTGTTATTCCCTTGTACAGAGATGGTGCATCCAATGACCCTGTGAACTATTGATCTATTATCCTGACTAGCCATATCTGCAAGGCCATGGGCAAATCATCATAGACCTTATCAACAAAAATATAGGTAATCTCCAAACAGTTTACCCTACTCAGGATTTGTTAAAGGGAGATCATGGCTGTTAAAGCTGGTGGACTTCTTTAAGACAGTCACCAAGGACCTGGTTGACAGGAAATCTAAGCATACAGCCTACCTGGACTTAGCCAAGGTGTTTGACAGTATCCTCTGCTCAGGCATCATTGACAAACTCACCCAACTGGGCATCAACTCTTATATCATTAGATGGGTAGCTAACTGGCTCACTGACAGAACGCATATAGTTAAAATAGGGGAATCAACCTCTAACAGTAGACTTGTTACCAGTGGTGTTCTACAGGGTTCAGTTCTAGGTCCTCTACTGTTTGAAATCTATTTCTCAGAAGTACAAGCAAACACTAAATGTCTGTGGCTGACAAAGTTTGCTGATGACTGCAAACTGGGAGCGATCATAGAATCTTCAAATTATGTCAACATCCTACAAGAGGGTCTTAAATGAACAAATGATTGTTGCCACAGTCATGGCCTTAAACTCAGTGCAAGTATATGTAATATCATTCTTTTCAGTAACAGCGATGTTCCTGTTAAGTACCACATCAATAGCAATACCTTAAGTACACACTCAAGGGTGAGAGACCTGGGCACACAGGGTGAGAGCTACCTTACCTTTGATCGCCATGTCTCCACAGTGGTAAGAAGGGCATTCTATCTTGATCATGGCATAAGTGAGGGTATTGTCTCCAGAAAAAGAAGAGGTTATAACTTCCCTGTATTCTTCGCTCATCAGGCCAATAATTGAGTACAGTGCCCCTTTTGTTATGTACCTTTCTAAGCATCTGAAGCAATTGGAGAGACCACAAATGTTCCTCAGAAGGGAAATTCAAGTCTTCAGCAACCGTCCTATGGCCATTGTCTGAAATCACTGTCACATTACCCTGTCATACAGACTACTCAGAGGTGATCTCTGCCTTGCATATGAGGCAATCTCTGACCCTGCTTTATTGGAAATCCTGCATATCCGTAAGTCAAATGGTACACAGGTTAATTGCTCTAATAACCTTAACCTGGTATGTGACATTAATAAAACCTGCTGGAATGAAAGACTTGTCTGCCAGAGTTTGCCACACCTTTGAAAGAGACTCTCACTTCACGTCAAACAGAACACCTCATTGGCCCTCTTAAGATGCAGTCTGGACAATTGGATGGGTGACAATAAATTCATCATGTGGATTTCCACCTGTGTCTCTCTTGGACAGGTGCTGATAATGTAAAATAAGGATAAAAACTTGTCTAGAATTGTAAAAGACCTAGGGTCATTAGCCTATTGACTTCCAATGATTCTGTGATTCCATAGGTTAATGGAAAATGCTGTGATTAACATCTGCACACACACCAACTTGGTTGCAGTGAGAATAGTACCACTACCTATTTATGTTTACAGAACACTGCATAACACACACACAGACACACAGACACACAGACACACACACACACACACACACACACACACACACACACACACACACACACACACACACACACACACACACCAATTTGGCTGGAGTGAGATTAGAATCCCTACCTATCTAGTCTTACAGGCTATATAACATAGAACTTAATGCATGTGCCATGGCTCAAGTCTAACATTAGCATGCTTTAGGTGATCTTATGGTAAATGACATCAACAGGCCTTGTGGAGGCCTGCATCAACTGCAAGGGCCAAAAAATGCATAAAGGTGTCAGTTTGGAAGTCAGTGTAGGATACACACTTGTTCTGAAGCGAGATGCACATACACACCAAGTGGGCTGGAGTGAGATTAGAACCCCTACCTGTCTAGTTTTACACACTACAGATCACAGTACTTAATGCACATGCCACAACTCAAGCATATTTTGCAAATGACTGCAGGTGAACTAATCGTAGAGGACATACACAAGCCCTATGTTGAACAGCTTAAGAGGCCTGCAGAGTCACATTGCTTCTTACTGTCATCTGCATCTAGTAGTCTAGTAGTCAGATAACTATTTTTTTATCATAGCTATATGACAACAGTACCCAATTTGGGCATATGGCAAGTCTGTGGCAAAACTCGATTTGTCCTGAAGATGAATGAGCACACAACATAATACATTGCACAACTTGTTCAGTTGATGTATGTGTGGTGACATCCAGCAGACACAGGGGGCTGTAGTGAATGTGGATGTTGTTGCTGGTGTAGAAACAAACAGATGGCTTTACAATATATGTACATATTTGTATACTGTGCCATACATTTTAAAGGTTTCCATG
>NC_056727.1:494418343-494435843 GCF_019279795.1 Protopterus annectens
TGTGTACAATAGCACATACTGTGAATATCTGCTGATATATGGCTGAAGTATATGGCAGGACTCTACCAGATATATTTAGGCACCAGAACCGTGACTTCAGATGCCAAACATATGCTCTATGATGTACCTAGTTTGTGCTTGTGCTTGTGCCTCATTATGGCATTCTTCCATGGGTGTGTGTGTGTGCATTTCTGTGGGGTGTCATCATCCATGGTTCCAGGACATAGCCAGCATCCTCCAGTAAAGGATCCTGTGGGATGTCCCCCCAGAAAACATCTGGTGCAACTGTGATGTGTGCCAGATATGGGAGTCATGGTAATTGCTAGTGCTGGCAGCATACACATTCATGATAATCCCCTGGGCATTGTACATGACTTGCTAGTTGATGGAGTGGTATCCCTTGTGATTAATGTAGATTCTACCCTGTTCACCAGGTAGTGCCTTGATGTGTACATGAGTGAAATCTATGGCACCCAGCTCTTCAGGGTAGTGTGCTACATGGTAGAACTGTTGCATATTCCTGGCCCTCACCTCAGAGGAAAGGGGAAAAGATATGTGCTCGCTGGCACATGGATGCATAGTATCCAGGAATTGGTGGCGTATCCTGGATGCAGATGCCTATGACACACCCATCATGTCCCCATTTGGTCTTTGAAAAGTACTTGTAGCTAGTATCCTAAGGGCTACACATACCTTTGTTTCCACTGGGATGGGTTCCCCTCTGTTAGCTCTGTCTCGAGTTGAGGGTGGCAGACCTCAGTGAATTCCAGTAATATTTTCCTGTCCACCGTGTAGCACTCTACAATCTCCAGCTCATGTAGCTCCTGGAAGGTCACCCTGGGGGAGAACACTCTTCTCCTCCTCAGCCTAGGCCTATTGTCAGCAGCACCAGCAGCACCGACTTCAGCATCTAGTACATATAGATGTAGAATAGCTGTAGCAGCCCCTATCATTATCTCAGTTAAAAATTCCAAGTCTCTACTCCAATAGTTCAGTGTATTGAGGAAAAATCAGAATGTAGAGTGTATGCATACTTTATACAGTTGTCGTGTAGGTTCACCATTTGGAATCAGTTAATTCTGATGCATTTCAGCTGCTTAAGATACAATTGACATGATTTAAAGGCTCTACTTTTTTGTGTGACGTAGTGCTTTGCACAGCACTGTGCAGCATAGCTTAGATGAAAGTAAATATTATTAATTGAATATATCCAGTTTCTATTCATAGCTGGGTATGTCATCACTGTGACGTGGGTAGTCTGGTAAAGTGAACACACTAAACTACACCCAAACCATTTTTAGCAAGTGGTGCGCTGTGCAAACATGCTCACTGAGCATGAAATATCCTAAAAGTAGCATGACACACCCTCCGATGTCATCAGATCCAGTGGGAATATAAATACCATGTAAAAGCCTACATGAAAGGGGTATGTGAACACAATTGCTCCTTTTAGCAATTCAACAAATACACCTCATTTGCATACATATTTATGTTGATAGCCTGGAAACTACATGGTTCATAGCTGGGTAAGCTGGGTAACAGCATGAATGCACCATTGTACAGACCCAACGCAAGGTCCTACAGTACCTTTGTCTAAACTACATTATAACTGCCATTTTACAATTTTTTTTAATTTTTCTGTTAAGCATGTTTACGTTAGTGCAAGCATGCTGAAATTATTAAAAAAATTGTTATTCATTTTACATATTTCCTTCCTTTTTTAGACATCCACAATGTATGTTTTGCACATGTATGTGATCTAATCTTTTCAGGGGAGTTATTCTCTATATTTGGGGATGTTTACGTCCCTTTCTTTCCTTGTAGACTCCTGTACATGGAAAATTTTTGTGTTCACTACCAACATGGACACAGAGTCTACATAGATGCTTTTTGGCTTGTTGGATCACTCCACCTCACTAATTTGCATAAAATTCACCTGCTTAAGTGGAAATTTGCATTGCATGGAAGTTTCCCTATTTGTGCGTGTTTGCCGTTGCTAAGCAAGGTTTATTGAATCTAAAATGTTCACTCATGTACGCTTTAATTGTTTAGGCTTTATTAAATTCCCCTGAATGTTGAAAAAGAGTACTATATGTCTTCTTATACCAAATCTCACCAAAATGAGCTGTGATCAGCCCTTTAAGTTTGCATGAAGGTCTGACCATTGTACAAATCACTACATGTGCACTGTGGTAAGTAACAATGCTTCCTGTATCATGAGAAACTGCATTTCAAATCCTGAAGGTGCCTCAAGAATTTTTACTACCAAAAGTTTATTTTAAGGGATAAGGACAAACACTACATTTTCCATGCTGAAAAAAAAAACTCAACATAATCTTAAAATTGCTTGGGTATGGTGGATTAAGGGTACGTGCAATTTTGAAAAAAATTAAATATTGTCAAAGTTTGTTACTTCTTCTAAAACTATAAAGGTATATAAAGTTCAAAATGGTTGCCATCAGAGGGCGAGTTAACAGAATATCTTCAAGATCCCTTGCAATATGCAATACACACACACACACACACACACACACACACACACACACACACACACACACACACACACACACACACACACACATATATGTATATATATATATATATATATATATATATATATATATATATATATGTATGTATATATATATATATATATATACACACACACACACACACACACACACACACACACACACACACACACACACACACACACACGTGTTTGCCAACCTATTGGGTCTACCTGCACCCCCACACAACACCCTGTGCAAATGATGATACCTGTGCCACATCCCTATCATCTTTCTCATGGATAGAGGGAAATAAAGCTATGTGTCTGATGCACAGGGTGACTATCGACATTAGTATGAATTTGTTCCATCTATTGTTGCTGTTGACATGATACTTGTACTGTTCATTTACAGATGCTATACTTTGCCATTTATAATGTTATAATGTGTATAGCATAATAAATTGTGTACATTACAATGGATGCTGTTGTAAGGGCTCTGGAGTCACACATTTAAATGTGTTTCATGGAAAAGTTTGCATTTCACTTTCAGGATTATGTAGGACACACCTATGTGTACACATCTACAATCAACCCATCAACATCAGATCCCCAGATTTAATATCCACACAGAAGAGAAATGTCATTGGAAAAGTTAATACAATATAGGTTCATGGGTTCATATGTGTTTACTAGGCTGATGAACACAATGGCTTCTTTAAGCCTAGCCATGCATCCCAATTCTCTGACAATGTCTGATACCTTTGATAAGTGTAATCAGGGTTTTGGGAGATGAAGCATTTATGAACAGTGGCCTGGGTGAAAAAACATTTACATTTTCCCTGTGTCCGTTAGAGACATGAGTCCCAAAATAGGGATGATTGGCCTGTTCCCCATCCAGTTGTGTAACTTGCACTTGATTTGTGTTAGAGTGGAACTCTGCTTCACATGGATGGGAGCCTGTTCCATATAGGGTGTAGTCTCCAGAATACATACCTGTCTCTCCAGCACATTCTTTTTATACTACAGGCAAGGTGTAGGTCTATAGAACGGATAATTCTGGTGCTAGTTGTATCATGGATATGTAGGAGGTCTACAGTGCTCTGACAATGCCCTGTATGGTGGGCATGCATCTCCCCTCCAAAGGCTGTAGTACACAGAATATAGTGATATGGCCTTGCACATTCTGGATAGGACATTTTACATACACCCTGTATTTGCTTACTGAGGAACCTCTGTGGATGTTCCAATTGTGGGATATGCCTGGTTAGGTACATAACAAAGTGGCATTGCACTCAGTGATAGGTCTGATGAATGCCAAATACAGTGAAACAATGAGTTTCTTGGACTTACATGCCATATGCTTGTTTATATGTTGCGCAACATAGAATGATTTCTCCAATACTGTTGACACGTGACAGTCAAAGGCTAGATTACTACATATGTGTGTCACTAAATCCCTGACTACTGGGTCAACAGTTAGAGGTGTACTGTGTTACCAGGGGTGGATGACTTCCCAAAGCATAGTATTGTACATTTTTGGCATTTAGTGTTACTCCATGGCTCTGACACTATTTGTATGTCTGTGTCAGCCCCTCTGGAGAACATTTGTGTCAGTGTGGGATTCAATGACAGCTCCTAATTTGCAATCATCTGCAAATGTAGTCAGCCAGAGACCACTGACAGTGGCCTTGACTTTAGACAAATAAATGCCTAAAAGGAGCACTCCGAGGAATGATTTGTGAGGGAGTCCAGTTGTGACTGGCCTGTTTATAGAGGTGAACTCCCCAGTGCTAACTTCCTGGGTCCTGTCTGTGAGCCACTTGGCTATCCACTGGCTGACATACTTGTTTGTACCTAACCTCTTGAGTTTGTCAACAATGCCTGATGGAGGTATAGTGTCACATGCCTTGCCTTGCCATCATCCATTGCTTTGGTTACTATTTCAAATAGGTCCACGAGGTTGGTTAGGTATGATTTGGCCTTGACAAAACCAAACTGGGTTTGTCCAGTGTCTGGAGGTGTACTACATCTCTACTAATCATTTAAATTATAATTCTTTCCATGGCTTTACATATAAGACTAGTGAGACTTTTGGGTCTGTAGTCTCTAGGGTCTGTAGATAGCCCATCTTTGTGCAGAGGGATAACTGTTGCTGTTCTCCATTCATGCGGCATGAAGCCTGTTTGGTGGCTCCAGTGAAATAGTAATTCCAGAGGCCCTGAAATCAAGTTTCATGCTATTTAGAAGGCATTCTGGGATATTGTCTGAGCCTATTGATGCAGTGTACTTGGTCTTACAGAGAGCTAGTGATAGTAGGGGTACTTATATTTGATGGTATTTCCTGAGGAAGTTTGAGGGGGGAGAGTAGCCTTATGGCTCTAGGGCCCTTACAAGCCTAGCCAAGTTCTACCCTTATTTCCATGATCACCAGCAATTGCCCCTGTCCAAGAGGGACACAGGTGGAATCCCTGGGGTGAATTTATGGTTACACATCTAGTCGTCCAGATTGCATTTGAAGAGGACCGATGGGTTGAACTGTTTGATATGAAGTGGAAGTCAATTCCAAAGGTGTGATAACTTCTGGGAGTCAAATCTGATCATCCAACATATTATATTACTATCACATATGAGGTTAAGTTCTATAGAGTGAGTAACCCGTGTACTATTTGATTTGCAGATATGCAGCTATTCCAATAAAGCCTGGTCACAGATTGCCTTAAATGCAAGGCATAGATCTCCTCTGAGTAGTCTGTATGAAACAGAATAAAGTGACAGTGATTTCAGATGATCCACGTAGGACAGATGCTGAAAACCTTGAATTGTCATATGTACTGACTGGTGTGTGAGACAGCATGTATTCCAGGCTGGTAATATAGTTGCATCTCTGACATGCTGAGTTTGTGTTACTTGTGGATGAATGGCATGAGCACGTACATAATGTGGCGGATCATGACCCCTGATAAGCCACTGACCATGCGTTTCTCCTTACTCAGCTTGGTAAGAGGGACATCTGTGTGTCTCACAATGGAGTCTGCAATGACTAGAATGTTGGATTGTGTGTCAGCATGCCTTATGGGCTTATAGTTTGGGCCTCCATGAGATTAGCTCTATGTGTTGATGTGTGTGTTGTTTTATAGAGTGCATATGGGGCTGCTGAGGGCATTTGTTATCTGGACTTTCTCTATGAGGTCTTTGTGATTTATGAAGGCTACATGTCAGTGCCATGTCTGCTTTGAATTTTGTGCTATGGGTGTGGCGTGTGTACTACTGACTACCTTATTGACATTAGGAGTACTTTTATGTGAGAGCTTTGCCTCCAGTGAAATTGTGTATATACATCTCTCACATACCATATAAGTTTGATTGAGAATTAACTGGTCGTCAGTAAACAAGAGGTGATTTCTACATTGCCACAGGATACCCACATCCACCAAGGTGGTTACAGTCACAGTGGAAAACTTCATATCCATGGCAACAGATGGCAACATATCTTTTTTATTGATTAAACAGTTGCATTGAGAATATCATTCAATGTCACAAGTATCTGTTTTGCAACTATGTGGACAGTGCTTGTCACTGCATGCTGGTTTTTCTGCGTGCAACATAGTACTGGAGTTAATTCCATCATGGTTTCCAAGAAAAATGTCACCCAAGGACTCTGAGTCTGTACAGAGCATTGACAAACATTGGAGGGGAAACTAATATGTCCACCCTGTAAAGTTAAGGATGGAGTATTTAGGCAGTTATTCTGAAGTTAGACACTAATCAAGCAGTGCTTACTGAAAACAATGAATTACCTTGTGAAGAATGATGAAAAAGGGGAGTCAGATGAATGGCTACTGCCTGGCTACTACTACTGCTGGTCTCACCACAGCCTCACTCTGCTTGGAGACAAAGCTCCTTTTCTGTTTATCCCACCAGAAGGAAAACATTAGCACCAAACTCAAGATAAGAAGCAGGCCACAGCCTGTTTGTTGATCCACACACTTGTTCCAGATGACGCAAGGGTCTGTAGGCTTGTTGTAGCCTTTTCCAGGTAGATGCCTTATTAGCAACCAGACTAAATATTTGATTTTTGCATGTACTATGCCCTGGGTTCTGAGGCTTGTAGGATTTAACTAGGGTACTGACCTAATGGTGATTAGGAGTATAGCTGCTACATCACAAAACAATAATCAATGTCAGGTGACATAGATGTCCAAGGTTGGTCTAGCAAGCTCCACAGCAGCAGTGATCCATGTTAGGTAATAGTTTCACAGCAGTTCATGCAGCCTGCCCTTGAACAGCATAATGGAGGTTATCTGCATGACATGGATGTGAGGCCTACTGCAGAGGAGTGGCCACCTTTGGGAGATATTTCAGTCTATCCTGCATATCCTAGTCATGTCATATTGTACATTTATGTTCCTAGAACACAAAACTATGTTCCCACATCATTTCACACAACATTCATTTGCTGTCTGGTTATTTGACTGGCATTGTAGACTGACTACAAAGTTGAACAAGTTTCTGTACATGCACAGACATCCACATCTTCACTGCACAGAGTGCCTACAGAGAGCATGTTTTGAGGCTGTGAACCCCAAGGTTGTAGCAGCATGAGCCTTACTTTTCTGGAGTTGTAGGTTGTCACATTTGTAAGTATGCCATTGTGAACCTGCCTAACAACAGGATTATGGTTCACCCAAGTGCCACATGCCTGGCAATGCAGCATATTCAATCTACCATGTCATCCCACACTGACAGGTACTGTTTTACCTTACAATGACACCATAAACTTAATAAAATCTTACATGTACACATCTGTCAGGTAACTGCCTAACCATAGCCTGTTGTGACGTATACACAACAGTAATATATTGATAATGGCAATATCAGTGACCATTGAAGAGATGGGGACAGTGTCCCCAACCCTCTACTCCAAGCAAACACAATGTGTGAGAAATGCAACTATATTAAAAACCTTAAATCCATGCTCTGTCACACACCAGTCAGTACATATGACAATGCGTGGGTTGCCAACATAAGTATCTCACCTCCTACTCCACCCAAACCCACATCACACATACTTACATATGCAGAGGTCCTTACCAGAAACATACATAAACATCAGGGAAATCCCAAACAAAAATGTAAGCACACTACACATAACACTACCTCTACAGAACACAGTACACATAATAGATCATGCACAACTGTCTCACTAGTCAAACCCTTAAGGCAAAGTGCAAAATCAAACATATTAGTCATAGATGATTACATCATGAGACAGATTGATGTCACTCTCACTAGGTAAGATAAGGGAAAGGTCATGGTCAGCTGTATGTGAGGTGCCAGGATCTGCCATAAAACACATGCACTCAGGTCTGTCAGCAACAGGTACTGTTATGACTATGGTGTAGTTCATGTTGGTGTGTATGACGTGAGATGTACCTGTGTGGACTGTATGAAGGGAGACATGACTGAGCTCTCAGACTATGTGTCACAGGCAGGTATACCCCTGGCCTTAAGCTGCATTTTACCTTCACCTAGGATGATGTCTCATTGCAAACAGAAAATGATTGACTTCAATAATTGGCTTAGCATCTGGTATCATTCTAAGGGGATCCATTATCTGTCAGCCTGGGATGACATGCTCAACAGACCTTGATGCTTTGCCAGAGATGGTCTTCATTTGTCAACCCTGGGATTTTGGCTACTGGACCAGGCTCTTGTCACTCCTCATAGTGCCCTTGTTAGGTGGTGTCCCAAGGACAAAATTTCCAGTGTAAAAACTCATCTAAAAACAACCTCAAGATTATGCTGCTAAATGCTAGGAGTGTCAACATGAAACTGCACTCACTGGAAGCTGTCCTCACCTTGGAAGACACAGACATTTGTGCAGTCACAGAGACCTGGTTCAAGGCTGTGGAGAGTACCACAGCCGTATCAGGCTACACATCCTTTCACACGTTCAGACCTCAAACTGAAAGCATGAAAAGTAATGGAGGCAGAGTATAAATACTCATTAAAGATACATACACATCCAGACTGATTAAACAGTTTGAATCCCTGGAGGCCCTTATGATACTACTGACTGTTTGTAGGGCACGTATTCAAGTCATTGACAACTACAGGAGCCCCTCCATGAATCAGAACACCCACTCTGCTTATTTGTATCTACTTGAATCTATCAAGATACATCCAGGCACCCTGGCTTTGAGCGACTTTAAATACCCACTCACTGACTGGGTAAATTGCTTGTGCTAAAACTCACTTGCCCAAAGGTTCCTCAACTTCATTAACTACAATGCCATAGACCAGCTGGATGACACCCCCACAAAGAGCCAACATCCTGGATTTAGTGCTTAACAATATGAGGGAGCACTGTAGCACCCCCACTGTGAAGTCCTCCCTGGTGAGATCTGACCACAAATTGCTCTCATTCAAAGTAACTATCACACCTGACCCCACCCCCCCAGCAACAAATAGACTAAAAAAAAGTCTCCAAAGCAGATTATAACCTCTTATGGGATGGTATAAATAGCTTAATTGTACCTCCACCCTCAGATGGAACTTTCAGCTATGCCAAGCTCAACACCAATGCTTTATACAAACACCTGTATAACTGTTGCAGAAATTAGGAAAATCCCAGGATGTAAAAAACTCCCTTACCAGCCTCAGTAAGAAACTGAGATCCCTCATAAAATCCTCCAAAGCTAGTTACGAAAATAAAATTGCCAAAGATTCCAAAGGTAACCACAAGGCATTCTATAACTATGTCAAGAATCTAAATGGCAATGCTCAGATCTGCTCTGAGCTAAAACAGAATGGCATTAAATATACTGATCCCAAGGATATTGACAATATCCTGGCAGATTGATTCAGTGCCAACTTCACCCCCCTCTCACCCCCTAAATGTCCCATCTCAATACCAGAAGATTGCCAAATTCCGGTAATAATGGCCACACAGGTAAAAAAACGCACTCTCCAAAGCTAAGAATACAGCATCCATGGGACCAGATGACATCCTGGGTGTGTACTACATGAACTACAATATGAACTGGCACCTCACCTAAGTGTCATGTTTAATCATAGCCTCACCTCAGGTTTTGTGCCCACTGAGTGGCGCAGAGCTACAGTTATCCCACTCCACAAGGGGGATCCACCTTGGATCCCGGAAACTACTGTCCCATCAGTCTGACAAGCCTTATCTGCAAGGCCATGGAGCATATTATCATGGAACTTATAAACAAAGACATTGGCAACCTGCAAACACTGGACCCCACCCAGTTTGGGTTCGTGATGGGCTGATCTTGTCTCCTGAACCTGATTGACTTCTTCGAATCAGTCTCCAGAGCCATGGACAAGGGTAAGGTGGTCCACACAGCCTATCTAGACCTTGCCAAGGCCTTTGACACCATCCCCTACTCTGTTATCATAGATAAACTTACTAAGCTGGGCATTAATCCCCATGTCACCCAGTGGGTTGCTAACTGGCTTACTGATAGAACTCACGCTGTAAAAGTAGCCAACTCCAAATCCAGCTCCAGACAAGTGACAAGTGGAGTACCTCAGGGTTCAGTCCTGGGACCAGTCCTGTTTAGCATCTACTTCTCTGAAGTACAGGTCAACACTAAGGGACTCTGGCTAACAAAGTTCGCAGATGACTGCAAACTGGGAGCCATTATTGAATCCACAAATGATGTGGATACTCTACAAAGATCCTTACAGAAACAGATGCTTGGTGCCAGAGCCATGGGCTCAAGCTCAATGCCAAGAAATGTATAGTTATCCCCTTTGGGAAAAAACATGTATACATGTATCCGTGAATTACCATATAGGTGGCAGTACACTAAACACCGAAAGTGTGATAAGAGACTTAGAGACACAGGTGGACAGTGGTCTCACCTTCGATAACCACATCGCCACAACACTCAGGAAATCCTTCTATATGAAACACCTCATCACTAAAGGCTTTTCATCCAGAAAAAAGGAGGTCATTGTCCCACTGTACTCATCCCTCATTAGACCCATTATAGAATACAATGCCCTATTTGGTATGTACCTCACAAGACATCTGCAACAACTGGAAAGGCCAGAAATACCTCACTAAAAGAATCACAGGCCTAAAGCAGATGCCCTATGCTGACCGCCTTAAAAACTCCAGATATACTCTGTGCATATCGTCTACTCAGAGGCGATCTCTGCTTAACACACAAGGCCATGTCAAACCCTGAGCTGTTGGACATGCTACACTTAAAGAAATCCCTCAAAGCCACATGCTCCAGGGATCTAAACCTTGTCATCACAATAAACAAAACATGCTGGAGGGATAGGTTCCTGACCCAGAGACTCCCAGACTCTGGAATAGATTGCCATACATGTTAAGCATAGTGCATCTTTGGCCCTCTTCAAAAGGAACCTTGGCGATTGGATGGGAGAAAGGAAATTCACCCGGGGATCATGTCAGTCACCCTGCTAGACAGGGGTCCAGGAAGTAAATAGTGTGGGAAGAAATAGCCAGGGAATTGTTATGACTAGGCTTGTATAGGCCCTAGGGCTGATAGCCTAGTACCAACCTATGAACCTATGAACTGCATTGACACAGCTGTACCTGATATGAGCAAAACAAGTTCCTCATGGAAGGGCAACCTTGCCTGGTGGACAACTGCCATCAACAGGATAAAAAGTAAGAGGAAGAAATTTCTGTTTAAGAGTAGAAGGGAGGGAGCCCCCCTAAACTGGAAACACTCCCTCATCAGCTTAAACAAGCAAATCAGAGTTGTTGTGAAGTCTTCTAAAGGAAACTATGAGTTCAAATTAGCTTCCAACACAAAGGACAACCACAAGGCATTCTATAGTTACATCAGTAACCTAAAAGGAAAGACCCAGATTTGTGTTGAACTTGTAGTTAATGATACCACATATACTGAGCCTGTTGACATAGCTAACTTGTTGGCCAACAGGTTCTGTGAAAACTTCATTCACCTCTCCCCACCACATGAACCCCATGATATCCCTACCACCTTTCCCCTGCCTTGTATCTCTAAAGATCACATTATAAATGGTCTCTCTAAGGCCAAAACCATAGCATCCATGGGACCTTATAACATCCCAGACTGCATCTGACATGGGCCCCAACATGGATCAGCAACACCATTGGGAACTCTTTGCAATCATAGTGTAACCACAAGATTCATCCCAGCTGAATGGAAAACAGCCACTGTTATTCCCTTGTACAGAGATGGTGCATCCAATGACCCTGTGAACTATTGATCTATTATCCTGACTAGCCATATCTGCAAGGCCATGGGCAAATCATCATAGACCTTATCAACAAAAATATAGGTAATCTCCAAACAGTTTACCCTACTCAGTTAGGATTTGTTAAAGGGAGATCATAGCTGTTAAAGCTGGTGGACTTCTTTAAGACAGTCACCAAGGACCTGGTTGACAGGAAATCTAAGCATACAGCCTACCTGGACTTAGCCAAGGTGTTTGACAGTATCCTCTGCTCAGGCATCATTGACAAACTCACCCAACTGGGCATCAACTCTTATATCATTAGATGGGTAGCGCTAACTGGCTCACTGACAGAACGCATATAGTTAAAATAGGGGAATCAACCTCTAACAGTAGACTTGTTACCAGTGGTGTTCTACAGGGTTCAGTTCTAGGTCCTCTACTGTTTGAAATCTATTTCTCAGAAGTACAAGCAAACACTAAATGTCTGTGGCTGACAAAGTTTGCTGATGACTGCAAACTGGGAGCGATCATAGAATCTTCAAATGATGTCAACATCCTACAAGAGGGTCTTAAATGAACAAATGATTGTTGCCACAGTCATGGCCTTAAACTCAGTGCAAGTATATGTAATATCATTCTTTTCAGTAACAGCGATGTTCCTGTTAAGTACCACATCAATAGCAACACCTTAAGTACACACTCAAGGGTGAGAGACCTGGGCACACAGGGTGAGAGCTACCTTACCTTTGATCGCCATGTCTCCACAGTGGTAAGAAGGGCATTCTATCTTGATCATGGCATAAGTGAGGGTATTGTCTCCAGAAAAAGAAGAGGTTATAACTTCCCTGTATTCTACGCTCATCAGGCCAATAATTGAGTACAGTGCCCCTTTTGTTATGTACCTTTCCAAGCATCTGAAGCAATTGGAGAGACCACAAATGTTCCTCAGAAGGGAAATTCAAGTCTTCAGCATCCGTCCTATGGCCATTGTCTGAAATCACTGTCACATTACCCTGTCATACAGACTACTCAGAGGTGATCTCTGCCTTGCATATGAGGCAATCTCTGACCCTGCTTTATTGGAAATCCTGCATATCCGTAAGTCAAATGGTACACAGGTTAATTGCTCTAATAACCTTAACCTGGTATGTGACATTAATAAAACCTGCTGGAATGAAAGACTTGTCTGCCAGAGTTTGCCACACCTTTGAAAGAGACTCTCACTTCACGTCAAACAGAACACCTCATTGGCCCTCTTAAGATGCAGTCTGGACAATTGGATGGGTGACAATAAATTCATCATGTGGATTTCCACCTGTGTCTCTCTTGGACAGGTGCTGATAATGTAAAATAAGGATAAAAACTTGTCTAGAATTGTAAAAGACCTAGGGTCATTAGCCTATTGACTTCCAATGATTCTGTGATTCCATAGGTTAATGGAAAATGCTGTGATTAACATCTGCACACACACCAACTTGGTTGCAGTGAGAATAGTACCACTACCTATTTATGTTTACAGAACACTGCATAACACACACACACACACACACACACACACACACACACACACACACACACACACACACACACACACACACACACACCAATTTGGCTGGAGTGAGATTAGAATCCCTACCTATCTAGTCTTACAGGCTATATAACATAGAACTTAATGCATGTGCCATGGCTCAAGTCTAACATTAGCATGCTTTAGGTGATCTTATGGTAAATGACATCAACAGGCCTTGTGGAGGCCTGCATCAACTGCAAGGGCCAAAAAATGCATAAAGGTGTCAGTTTGGAAGTCAGTGTAGGATACACACTTGTTCTGAAGCGAGATGCACATACACACCAAGTGGGCTGGAGTGAGATTAGAACCCCTACCTGTCTAGTTTTACACACTACAGATCACAGTACTTAATGCACATGCCACAACTCAAGCATATTTTGCAAATGACTGCAGGTGAACTAATCGTAGAGGACATACACAAGCCCTATGTTGAACAGCTTAAGAGGCCTGCAGAGTCACATTGCTTCTTACTGTCATCTGCATCTAGTAGTCTAGTAGTCAGATAACTATTTTTTATCATAGCTATATGACAACAGTACCCAATTTGGGCATATGGCAAGTCTGTGGCAAAACTCGATTTGTCCTGAAGATGAATGAGCACACAACATAATACATTGCACAACTTGTTCAGTTGATGTATGTGTGGTGACATCCAGCAGACACAGGGGCTTTAGTGAATGTGGATGTTGTTGCTGGTGTAGAAACAAACAGATGGCTTTACAATATATGTACATATTTGTATACTGTGCCATACATTTTAAAGGTTTCCATGTGCTGTCTTAGGAGATGTCGTATTACTCTCCACTGTCCAGATGTTTGCAGCACGTCCACAGGTCTGACTCATATTTGTGTGTGTTTCAATTAAATTAGGGTTTGCTGTCAAATATGGCATCATTTACACATGACGGGAGAGAAGACTGCCAGAAATATGAACTTCAGATGTCCCAATAGTCCTCCAAATGCAACAGATGTTGTACTATGCATTTCCACACTTTGTAAGTGCATTATCTACTGTTGAGCTCTTACTTTTGGTCCTTTGACCAACATTATATATGTGTCATAGTGCAGCTTTACTCCTATAATCTAGGTATGTAGGGCAATACAGACATATATATATATATATATATATATATATATATATATATAAATTATATATGTGTGTGTATATATATATATATATATATATATATATATATATATATATATATATGTGTGTGTGTATATATATATATATATATATATATATATATATATATATATATATATATATATATATATATATATATGTGCATGATATATATATATATATATATATATATATATATATATATATATATGTATGTACACACACACACACACACACACACACACACACACACACACACATACATATATAGATATGTGTATAATTTTTTTTTAAATAAATTGTGCAAAGAGCAATAGATTTGAGTTCTGCTTAACTAAGTGTATAAGAATGCCACGGTGGCATTTGTGGCTTGTTTGTGCATTGCTAAGCAGTGCACAAATGGGAGGCACATTGCTTACATTGGGGACTTACTGATCTCTAAACTGACTCCAGCCCACAACTAGCTGTACTCCACGCTGGGATTTTGTGTGTTACACAATGTGACCTCTGTCCCTGTTTCAGCACTGCTGCACTTTGCACAAATCGGCTAAGAGTTTCTAAATTTGTCTTAGATATGTGGCACAGTGTGCAAATGTGTAATTAATATGTGAAAGAGGTTAATAACAGTATAGCACACACAGAGTCACAGTCTGTAAAACACAACTTATTACTACCTCACATCCAAAAAATCTGGATACCACTGGATTAAAACCCTAAACACCATCACACAAGCTAAGTGCCTTTGACCTTTGAGCCACAGAAGCTGCACAGTGGACAGGGGATCATTCATCACACAATCATCTGCATAAATATGTACATTACTATCTCTCAAGTTACCTAACACATACAATGTAAGATCAAATTCTATATTACTGTCCTGAGACTGTGTGGCATAGTGACTGTGTGAAATGCTCATATACCAAAGATGAGTTACTGGGGTCTATATTAAGAGACCGAAGAGGTGTTTCATCGAACACCTCTTGGATGACGCATAAAGAGCAAACGCAGTAAAAGTGAATGCTCAAAACAGCAATTTCTTTCCCTGGGAAAGATATTACTAACACAACACACACACACACACACACACACACACACACACACACACACACACACACACACACACACACACACACACACACGCACACACACACACACACACACACTTTCAAACATAACAATGGGGGGGGGCTTTGCCCCCCACACCGCCAACCCCCCTATCTAAATATACCAACTCTGGGATTGCACTACAGTGAGGAAAGGGGCAAACACATGGGGATGGCCAAGCGATTTCTTTCCCAGGGAAAGAAGTCGCTGTTTTGAGCATTTGCGGTTTAGTGCGGTCGTTCTTTATGTGTCGACCAAGAGGTGTTCGATGAAACACCTCTTCAGTCTTTTACTATAGACCCAGTTACTGTTATGGCAGTTACAAGGAGGCACTGCTGTGTTGGGGGTGGGGGAACAAATCTACATGTTCTTCTGGGATACACAATAGTCTGACTATCATTTAACCTCACTCTCTAACATCTCCCATAAATGATGTACCAGTGCTCTGTTGCAGTAGGACTGCATGAATATTCCATGCATGAGGCCTACTTATTACAAATGGAGACATGATAGTGGAATGGGTATTTGTAGTCCTATGTGGATGTCATTTCTGTCCAACTAGGCCACTATAGTTACTTGCAAAATGTAGCAGGTCCATACATGCAATGACATATCATAAACCTGTAGACTACTGTGTAGGTTGCAGCCTTAGCTTGCATATCCAGTTTAGGGCTGACTCTGTCTGATGCAAGCAGTACATAGCCAGTACAAGGATAGGTACAGGATCCGGAGTTGCCTGGCATCAATTTTAATATATATATATGAGTAGGAGTAAAATGTCAGTCCCTAGGTTGTCAGTAAATGTGCTATCGTTGTCTCTTAGCCAAATCCAGGGCAGACAGAGCATGCCCATGTATGCCTACAGGGACATCAGTAGTGGGTTCCTCCTCAGAGTCCTCCTGTGACTGTTGCTGTGGTGACCTAGGCACTGGTGGGGGGCTGTGTATTCCTTCCCTTTGCTGATCCTGCTGCAGCTGTTTCTGCAGAATCAAATTGTGTACAATAGCACATACTGTGAATATCTGCTGATATATGGCTGAAGTATATGGCAGGACTCTACCAGATATATTTAGGCACCAGAACCGTGACTTCAGACGCCAAACATATGCTCTATGATGTACCTGGTTTGTGCTTGTGCTTGTGCCTCATTATGGCATTCTTCCATGGGTGTGTGTGTGTGCATTTCTGTGGGGTGTCATCATCCATGGTTCCAGGACATAGCCAGCATCCTCCAGTAAAGGATCCTGTGGGATGTCCCCCCAGAAAACATCTGGTGCAACTGTGATGTGTGCCAGATATGGGAGTCATGGTAATTGCTAGTGCTGGCAGCATACACATTCATGATAATCCCCTGGGCATTGTACATGACTTGCTAGTTGATGGAGTGGTATCCCTTGTGATTAATGTAGATTCTACCCTGTTCACCAGGTAGTGCCTTGATGTGTACATGAGTGAAATCTATGGCACCCAGCTCTTCAGGGTAGTGTGCTACATGGTAGAACTGTTGCATATTCCTGGCCCTCACCTCAGAGGAAAGGGGAAAAGATATGTGCTCGCTGGCACATGGATGCATAGTATCCAGGAATTGGTGGCGTATCCTGGATGCAGATGCCTATGACACACCCATCATGTCCCCATTTGGTCTTTGAAAAGTACTTGTAGCTAGTATCCTAAGGGCTACACATACCTTTGTTTCCACTGGGATGGGTTCCCCTCTGTTAGCTCTGTCTCGAGTTGAGGGTGGCAGACCTCAGTGAATTCCAGTAATATTTTCCTGTCCGCCGTGTAGCACTCTACAATCTCCAGCTCATGTAGCTCCTGGAAGGTCACCCTGGGGGAGAACACTCTTCTCCTCCTCAGCCTAGGCCTATTGTCAGCAGCACCAGCAGCACCGACTTCAGCATCTAGTACATATAGATGTAGAATAGCTGTAGCAGCCCCTATCATTATCTCAGTTAAA